>NC_061813.1:9016730-9299230 GCF_021462225.1 Girardinichthys multiradiatus | reverse complement strand
ACTTGACGTGAGCATGAAAAATGTTTCCGCGATGACTAACTGAACAGGTGTGTATATATGGAGTGAAAACCAGGTGGAGCAAGGAGACAGATTAACTTGGACAGGTGAACCTAATAAACTTAATTGACAGACAGAACAAAACGTGGCAGACAGAAACAAAAACAGAGTTCCGGCGGGCGACCAGGAGGTCATCCCCAGCAGGCACAGAGTTCCGGCGGGCGACCAGGAGGTCGTCCCCAGCAGGCACAGAGTTCCGGCGGGCGACCAGGAGGTCGTCCCCAGCAGGCACAGAGTTCCGGCGGGCGACCAGGATGTCGTCCCCAGCAGGCACAGAGTTCCGGCGGGCGACCAGGAGGTCGTCCCCAGCAGGCACAGAGTTCCGGCGGGCGACCAGGAGGTCGTCCCCAGCAGGCACAGAGTTCCGGCGGGCGACCAGGCAGAGTAGAGGACCCCCTAGAGACTCTGAGGAACTCTGGATGCGTGGAGCCTGGCAAACCCTCGGAGGCTGAAGCAGAGCCTGGCGAACCCTCGGAGGCTGAAGCAGAGCCTGGCGAACCCTCGGAGGCTGAAGCAGAGCCTGGCGAACCCTCGGAGGCTGAAGCAGAGCCTGGCGAACCCTCGGAGGCTGAAGCAGAGCCTGGCGAACCCTCGGAGGCTGAAGCAGAGCCTGGCGAACCCTCGGAGGCTGAAGCAGAGCCTGGCGAACCCTGGTCTCTGGGTTCAGAGGCCAGAACAAGGACAAAACGTTCCTTAAACCCCTCAGGAACTAGGTTCGGTGGCACTTCCTCCTCGAACCCCTCGTCGCAGGGTTCAGAAGCCAGAACGAGGACAAGTTGCTCCTTGAACCCTTCAGGAACAGGAGCTGAGGCGTCGGCGGGACCCTCAGTGACATGAGCAGAGGCTGAGGCGTCGCCGAGACCCTCAGTGGCGTGAGCAGAGGCTGAGGCGTCAGCCGGACCCTCATAGGCGTTAGCAGAGGCGTCGCCGGGGCCCCCGATGACTTGAGCCGGGGCGTCCCTCTTACGACGTCCTCTGCAACGTGTTGAGGGGGTTGAGGCTGACTTAGGGTCAGGCTGTGGTCCTGGCGTGGGCTGCTCTGCAGCAGCAGCAGCAGCTCCCTGGAGCCCTGGCGTGGAAGGAGGTGGACGGCAGTAAAACTGCCTGACTGCAGCCTCATAATCCCTCTCCATCTGCCTGATTCTGTCCATCAACTCAGGAGAGGAATACATGAGGCTGGTCTTCCTGAAGCTCTTTATCTGGCGTGCGTAGAACCTCAAGCGCTGCGCCAGCTCGTCAGGTGTTGCCTCAGAACACCGGGCTGGAGCGAGCGCAGACGGCATGGGCAGAGGTGTGGCGAGCCTGGCAGACAGTGCTGTGGCAGACGAAGATGCGGGCTTACTTGCTGCAGCCTTCACATCGGCTGGCTGGGAAACCACCTCCTCGGCAGCCGAACCACAGGAAGGCGCTCCGCGCCGACGTCTCTTGCGGCGAGAGGAGGGCTTCACTGCCAGACCAGAGTGTGCAGCCAGGGGAGCAGGCGGAGAACGGCGACGACCTGTCCCCGGACATGGAATCGCCAACCCGGATCCACCATAAGCCGACTGCGGCACTGATAGCCCTGCAGACCGGCGCAGTGACTTCTCCGCCTCCCGAGACAGGAAGGTAAAGAGGTCCACCGCATCGCAGCCAGACCCAGGACCAGCAGGTGCGAGTTCCATCTCCTCCAGCAGAAGTGGAGAGGGCAGATTGCTCATAGCCTCCTCCTTCTGACGCTGAACCCAGCAATCCGAGGTGTCTGCCTTTTGCGCGTCCGCGGGGTCCGTGGTTGGCGGAAACATTATGTTATGGTTTGCCAGATACAGGACCCCAGAATGCAGCCCAGAAGGCAGCATGACGGTAAGTGTAAAATATTTAATAACAAAAATCTCACTCACTACAGGAGGCAGGAACAAAACAAACGGGCAGGCAAGACAGGCATGGCATGATCAAAAAACAAGACTTGAGCGTAAAAACTTGACGTGAGCATGAAAAATGTTTCCGCGATGACTAACTGAACAGGTGTGTATATATGGAGTGAAAACCAGGTGGAGCAAGGAGACAGATTAACTTGGACAGGTGAATTGAATAAACTTAATTAACAGACAGAACAAAACGTGGCTGCGGCAAAAACAGAGACTTTTGAACACAAACTAACAGAAACTAGAAAAAAACATGAAGCAAAAGCATAACTAGATCCGAAAACCAAACTTGACAAAACATGAACAATACGACAAGCTAAAGCATGACCAGGGAAAACAGAAGCATGATTCAAAATCTAAGAAGAAGAAGAATAATAAACAAAAGAACAAGTCAAAACCTTAACTGTGAAAAACGTAAGAAACCAAAAACCAAACAACCCCAAATTATAACAGTTTACTAGTTTGTGATTGTCTCTAAGGTCTTTCTGCAGCTAACCATTTGCAACCAAAACATTTGTGATAAGGCCTACTCTACTCTACTAAACAATAACTATATGCAAGATGTTTGCTGTTGTTTGTTACCTTCACAATGTACTGTAGGTCATTGGCATATGTAGAGCTTTGGCTTAAAATCTTTTATTGCTAAAGCTGTCAATACATGCAGAGGTGAAAATCTCATACTTAGTTCGTCGCAACATCAATGCGAAGAATATTCTAACTTGCTACAAAACTGTGCAGTGTGTGAACGTTTTAGCATAGCATGCAGCAGAGCATGTCTTTAAAGTCACGCATTGTTTTTATTTTAGCATTTCCTTTATAGCTACAACACACAGCCACAAGGTTAGGATCAGAGAAAATGTAAAGAAAAACATCCATAGAACAGTGTTTTTGAACATTTAGCATGGATTACCACACTATTTCTATATATGGTCCTCAGGACGCACTGCCAGGGGATTAGTTACTTCTTTAGCATGTTGAGCAAAAGCCTAAAATCATCATTGAGGTAAGAACATCTTGGGGAATCTAATGAAAAATATTAACTTGGTATTTGAGCATGTTTCTGTTGTTTATGACATTAGGCATTACAGTTCTTTGACACATCAACAGAAAATGTTTTGTACTGATGTCATGTGTGATGTACACACAGTTTTATGAGACTAGGTTTATTAAAGGCTCTACCACACATTGCTTTACCAACACACTACAGTTTATCACTTTATTTGTGTGACAGAATAATGTCATTTTATATCGTATGGTGACATGTAATGGGACATTTCTGAAACCCAAAATTATTTACATACTGGGTTTTTGAGGCTGAAAAACATTAAAACCAGACTTTTGTTTACCCAAAAACACCCAGGGAAATAGTTCCATTCAAGCAACCTTTGAAGTCATGCTTGGCTGGCATGTACTGTCCGGCTGGTGGCCTCTGTAGGAGAAAGCCTTTGGCTTACGGAGCCCTCACACAGGGAACAGAGGATGGCAGGAAGGCAGACAGTGGAGACAGAGAGCCACAGATCTAACGAAGAATATTAAGAGGTGGAGGAGGATGAGGTGGTTTGGTTGGGACTGGTAGCCATATGGTGCCCACAGAACAAAGGGGGCTCCATAAGGCTTTGGTTTTCTGTCTCATGTGAGTCTGAGAATAATGGAAAGAAACAACCTTGCTGTGAGGTCAGAGGTCGGTGTGGTCCTGAACCCTTATTTTATCGGAGACAAGGAGGTGGCAAATGTGAAAAACCTTTATGTCATGGGCATTTATTAATGTGAATCCAAAAAGTAAATGGTAGTACACCAAATGAATATGTCAACAAACTGTAAATAAAGTGGATTTGGAAAAGTCTACTCCACGTCTAGCAGGCTCACTGCTATCGACAAAACAAGTTGATAATAATGTATTTATCTACATAATGTACTGAAACACTAAAGGAACATGTTTCTAAAAGTTTTACTGCACCATGTGTTCAATCAATTTAATTAAATACAAGCTGTCAAAATAACAAATAAGTTTATTTCCCCAATTATCTCTATGTTTATACATACACCTGGGAATTAGGATTGGAAAACTGATTTCAGAGGGCATCTTAGTTGATTTCCTGAACTGGAAATCAGAAAGTCTCAGATTTCACTGGTTTTTGACAGCATGGTGACCATACTTGTCGACAGTGATGCAAAAGCTCTTATTTAAAGGGAGGCACCATATATACAACATAAAGAAAACCACAAGTCAGACCAGAAGACAGAAGAAGAAAGACAACAATGTTGTTGTTTTCTTAAATACAGGATGGGGAGATTTTCTGTTGCATCTGGATAAACAAACTAACACTTTCAAATCAGAGGCACAGATTGAAAGCTCAAGAGGATAAACCAGATCAACTTTACAGCCTTCCTGTTACCTCCTGAAAGGCCTGCTCTCTTGCTGTTTCACAGAATGAAAGAACAATACAGTTTCCTTTCAATAGCTAGGTTTAAGCACAGCCAGATAGTAGTAAGGTATGGTTTCTTCACTGAACAGAAAAAGATTGAATTTTTGAGTTTTTAACAGGGTGGCGAGAGCTGAGCAAGCTGATAATCGTCTGATTTAGTTTACCAGCACACTTTTTTGCACATTTCTAGATGAATAACTTCATTTTTAATTTTCCTTTTTTATTTTTGTTTTCTGAGGAAGGACTTGTCAAACCGTCACATTTTTAGCTTTATGAAGCTGTAGTGAAAATCGCTTGTATAAGGTGTAACCAGAGTGTGTTTGTGAACATGGAGAGTTAAGCTCTAGAATTCAATTCAGTTTCAATTCAGTTTATTTATATAGAGCCAATTCACAACACATGTCGTCTCAAGGCACTTCACAAAGTCAGGTACATACATTCCAATTAATCCTAACCATTGAACAGTGCAATGTTGGACCATGTGTTGCTTAATATTGGACCATTTATACGTTGCTGGACGCCACGATGCCTTCTGGCGTCATCAGCCATTTTGTACCCCAGGCTAGTCCATTACTACAAATCCTAGCGGGCACCGCGGCTGATAGGACGGGGGCATCGCAGCTCTGATGTCACAGTGGGCTATATAACATACTCTGAGACCGCCCACCATTGCTTTTCAGTTTGGAACCGAGACGCAGTTACCAGCATCTGAACCACATCATTCTGGAGAAGAAAATCCCACGTGGATTTTCATTCATTCTCCCCGTTGGCCAATGAGAACAAAACTCATAAAAGAGGCTCTGGGAATAGGAAGGCCCAGAGTTTTCAACTTTACCGATCGAGGACGTGGATTTAACACGTAACCAAAAAAACACCACAGAGTTTTCGAGAAGATGCAATTTTTCCTCCTTGTTTTTTTTGTTCCAGTCGACTGGAACACGTGGAAACTCTTCACCGCCCTTCTCTCTCCTCTCTTCTGATCCAGAGGAGACACCACCAAGTAATTTCGTTTTTTTTTTAATTTTATTTCTTTATTAGAAATAGCTTGGAATTGCCACTTATAGTCTAATGTGTTCAAGGTGTATTTGCATGCCACGTGTTATTGAATGTTGATTATTGCTGTGGACTCTGAAGCCGCCGAGCTTCTCAAGTTGTGCTTTTACTGCGTGAACCCCTGAGCGCAGGTGCGGTGTAAAATTGAACTGCTATAATAGCTTCATGGTGAAAATCAACCATTTTCTTTGTTTCAACTTCATGTTTATTATTTGCCGTCAAATCCCCCAGCGGTGGGGGATGTTTTATGACTTACAGTAACTAAGATACACTTTGGGAGTGGCCTCCCAGAGCTTCGTTCAACCATATTCCTTTTGTATTTTGCTATAACTGCTGGTTTGATCTTAATGTCACACTCAATGCTGTTTTATTTTGTTTAGTTAGATATTTTACCCTTTTTTGTAGAACTTTGCATGTTTGGTTAGGTGAAGATTATTGAATCGGAAGAGCGAGCTGTATCAGGGCTGTTGATTAAATAAATATTCACGTAGATAAAGAGAAGGCGTTTATGTTTTATGTTTATTTTGGGCGAGAGTGATTTGTCAGTCAAAAATAAGGTTAAAGTTCCCCACGTTTTGGCAGAAATGGTTGATTAAACAGTGACATCTAATAATAGTTACCAACTATTACTGAGAATTTAATTGTAATTATCAAGGGCTTTGAGCCACAATTACAACACCAGAGGACATCTCTGATTTCGATTCATAAACAAGGATTTTTGGTTGAGAAATTAATTTTCTCAAATTATGTTTTAATTATAATTCTTGATAAATATTAATTAATCAATAATCATAATCCCAACAACAGTCAGATTCAGTTATTTATTCAAATTGGATAAAAAGTTTTTCTATCTAAGGAAACCCAGCAGATTGCATCCAGTCAGTGACTTGCAGCATTCACTCCTCCTGGATGAGCATGTAGAGACAGTGGACAGTCACTGGCGTTGACTTTGCAGCAATCCCTCATACTGAGCATGCATGTAGTGACAGTGGAGAGGAAAAACTCCCTTTTAACAGGAAGAAACCTCCAGCAGAACCAGGCTCAGTGTGAGCGGCCATCTGCCACGGCCAACTGGGGGTTTGAGAGAACAGAGCAGAGACACAAAAAGAACAAAGAAGCACTGATCCAGGAGTACTTTCTATGGGAAGGAAAAATAAATGTTAGTGGATGTAGCTCCTTTAGTTGTTTCATCTAGAAAGAAAGAACAGATAAACTCTGAGCCAGTTTTCAAGGTTAGAGTCTGAAAGAGAGCACATATAATTAGTTACAGTAAAACTCAGTCAATTGTTATGTCTAGGAGAGAGAAAGGGTTAAACACTAAAAGACAGGGCTATGTGGATCATTGGTAGAGGGTGAGCATTAAATTGTTGCCAGCAGAAGCTTGGACGATGCCCCCCTCCAGAAAGGTGTCACAGGTAGACAGAGCCAGGACAGGTGTAGCTTCTAGGAAGAGAAAAGAGAGAACAAGGTTAAAAGCTGAAATAACAGCAAATAATGCAAAATTGGAGAGTAGTGTCAGAATGTAGCGAAGTGGGTGAAAGTGGTCATTATGTCCTCCAGCAGCCTAAGCCTATAGCAGCATAACTACAGAGATAGCTCAGGATAACCTAAGCCACTCTAACTATAAGCTTTATCAGAAAAGAAAGTTTTAAGCCTAGCTTTAAAAGTAGACAGTGTCTGCCTCACGGACTGAATCTGGGAGCACCGAGAGAAGGAGTTTGGAGATAAAGTCAACATTTCAGAAGTCCTCAAAGCAGCCACAAAAATACCACAGTAAAACTAGAAAGCACATTTTTAGATGTGTTAATCAGATTGAAATAAATCACAGGAATATATGTGTATTCCCTGTTAATGTATTATAGTAGAAATCCTCCAAAATCAGTGTCTCTCATTCCCAAACTTGCCCACCACGTAAGAAATCTCCCCATCCTTCCTTGACTCTAATTGAGATTTAGTGCTTAAGTTAGCATCGCTTGGGCAATGTTTGACAGCAGATGTATGCCAAGTCATTTTGAGCCGGGATTAAAATGAATGAGATCGTAAAATAACTGCAGCATGATCTGTTGAGTCCAACCTAGCCCCCACTCCCCAGGGCAGATCTTTTGTTTCTCGTGTATTTACACAGACAAGCTTCACACACTGTTTCATATAGTCAAGAATAAATAGTGAGCTGGCTTCTTGAGTAGAGTTTCATGGGAGAGGAAAAGTAGGAGGAGGGTGTGGAGGTTTGTATTTCAGAGAAGGACACAGAGGAAGTCATAAAGTTAACTTGCTTCAATACGAGACAGTGGAGGATTAAGGCTAAATAAACTGTGCTTTCCAAAGTTATAGTGGAAGCACAGTTGGATGTTTGGCTAATTGAAACAGCCGGCTGTTTATACATGTATTAACAATTTTTAAGCTACCTTGTGAGTTTCAGTGAAGAGTCTTCTTTTAGTTTCAGTGGAATCATGATAGTTGAAATTGGTGCTAAAATAAAGTTTTTCTTCCTTTGAGTGCTGAGGATTTTTCTTGAACATTATCCAACCATCTCATTTTAAAAGGGAGATCTCAGATGGCCTGAACAGAACATTTTTGATCATGATGAAATAATGATATATTCACGGTTCCTGCACATTTTACATGGGTTAGAGTTAGGACGATGGATGGATGGACGGACGGATGGAGAATAAAGTCTGTAAATACAAATATTTACCAATCTCACTTTTACAGACTGTGTAGGAACCCATTAAATTCTCTCTGCAGGTAGCAAATAGTCATAACATGTCAAATTCAAGAACATCTAAGCTTTTGTACCATCTAGAGAAGTTGTGTCCAAGCCAGTGTCAAATTGATATGGTATGTAAACTTTTACCAGACTTGCTTCTTATCAGAAACTTCATGACGCTGTCGTTTAGCTTTTCTGAAATCCATAGGGGGAATAAACCTCTGTCAGCTTCATGTCAGGGTTACCGTTACTGGGGGGCTACAGTAGTCCTTGTGTTTGTAGTTATGTCAGGTGTCTAAGAGGGGGTTGCTCGGGGATCAGCAGATGACCTGGGGATTTCGATGCTTCCAGCTCGGAAGAGTTCACTGGCTACTGGGACAATAAGAAGCAGAGCAGACTAATTAATGAGGGGTAAGCAGTGTGCCACTTTGCTAAAATTGACCACAACAAAACACATCCTAATTCTGTGATATGAGCCAACTTAAGCCTCTCCTGTTTAGGAAAGATTTCTTGGTATTTTGATTAAAATGTTTTAAAAAAGAGTGTTTATGAGAAAGTCCAGTATCCAGTAGGTATGGGACGGTTCTCACTGTGTGACAACTGTAAAATGTCACAGTTTCAAGGTATGAGAGTGTGTCCCACAAAAATGTATGTATTTTCAAATCACCCAAATCAAACTTTCTTTTGAGTAAGGGAAAATCATAGTAGCCATTAATCAGGCAGCTGACCAGCAGTGTGCAGCAACAAGTTGGGACTTTAAACTGTAGGAACAATATGATGGAATATTTGAGTTTTTCAAACCCCTTATACCAGTTACTGGACTGTACTGGTATCCAGAGAAATGCCACACAGCAAAGACCACCCGAGGAGTGGAATCTGGGTAACTGATGGTTGTGAAGACATCTTGCAACCCAGAAAGGATTCATTTTCTGTTGCCTTTTGGCTTTGAGTGTAATCCAGATTATTGGTTTGTCCATGTAATAACCACCCTGGTATGACTAGATAATGCTGCCAGTGACAACATACAGGCTTCTACACTGTGGCCTTTAGAGCTGGGACAGTCTTCAAACATGCTTAGCATCATAATTGTCTGTGTGCCTTTGAATGCGACAGAAAAATCCTTTGGTGGCAAAGTTTGTTTTTTTATTTCAAAGTTTGTGCTTTGTTTCTGTTGAGTTTCTCAATGCATAAGGGCAGACAGGGACTGTTTGAGGGGGCGAAGTTCCCCTGGGTGTGCAGTCACACCAGGGCAGCTTCACATGAAAACAAGCGGCATTTCTGTGGTAAAGGCACAAAATCATGGCTGTTTTAGTTTCCCTGAATGTTTTCATTTCCCTTTCCCCTTCAAATTCTGACTCATCTGTCAGAGTGGGAATTTGGTGAAAGCATCAGCTTTGCCTATTGGACTGCAAGGCTAATGGTGAATTTGAATTAATTTACAGAAACTATAGATGCATACTTAATAGGGTGCCTTTCAAAAGTATTTAAAACATTTGTTTCATGTTTTGTCACAGTACAATGCCGTTGTATTTTATTAGGATTTTGTATAGCTGCAGGGATTTATGTACACCTCAGGTAAAATTTAGGATTTATGAAAGAGAGGCAAGAAGAAAGGCACTGTTGTTTCAACAGTACAAGCCATAAAGAGTTCGATTTGCAATTTGTCCGAAGCCATGTAGGGGACACATCAAATATGTGGAAGAAGGTTCTCTAGTTAAATGAGAACAAAACAGAACTTTTTGGCCTACATGTGAAACAATATATGGGGCGAAAACAGTGAACACTTTACATCACTGTGAACAAAAAATCCCCACAGTGTTAAATGCTGGTGTAAGAATCATTAGTTTTTAGCCTGGAAGGGAGACTGGTAGTAAGTTGGATGGTGCTAAATACAGGACATACCTAGAAGAAGAACCTATTATGGGTTGCAAATGACTTGAGACTAGGGTGGTTCACGTCCTACAGTCAGATCTTCATTGGAATGGTTTGGATCAAAACAACTATGCAAATTTGCTACAATGGCCCAGTTAAAGTCCAGACCAAAATCCAATCATGAATCTTTAGCAAGACTGGAAAATTGATGTACAAAGCAGAAAGTGCGAATCGAGTTTGAGACTCCAGTTAGAGTCTCACTTAAAGGGGACATATGCTTTTAAATCCATACTTTTCCTATTTAAATCATTTAGTTGTGATCGATATAAAGTGAAACTGCAATGCTTTGGTCTGAGCTCCTTGTTATTGTAGCTCCACAGGCTCCGCTTTTACTCCTGTTCTGAGGTGTGTCTGAGAGAAACTCGTTTTGGTGCTGCCTCTTTAAATGCTGTTAAAGCAATCACACCCCGCCCCCCTCCACGTCAAAAGCATTCCACTCCACCCTGTTCGGCCATTTTTGTAGTTTGATTACCGAGATACAATTATGTAGCAGCGCAGAAACGAGATAACAACTGCAAAAATAATGCAAAACATGGTTCTGCATTATTACATTGCATTACGGTTCTGTCCTCCAGTAAAAGCAGCACACAGCACTAACATAAGCTGCATGGAGTTTGCATGTTCTCCCCGTGCTTGCGTGGGTTCTCACCGGGTACTCCGGCTTCCTCCCACAGTCCAAAGACATGCCTGTTAGGTTAATTGGTCTCTCTAAATTGCCCTTAGGTGTATGAATGAGTGTGTGCATGGTTGTTTGTGTGTTGCCCTGTGATGGACTGGTGACCTGTCCAGGGTGTACCCTGCCTCTCGCCCATAGACTGCTGGAGATAGGCACCAGCTACCCCGTGACCCACTATGGAATAAGCGGTAGAAAATGACTGACTGACTGAATTGGATAAAGATATCTACCCAGCACCTGGAGAGACTAAATTAAACATTTCTGCATTCCTACAAAAAGTACACAATATAATGTATTGAAGGGCAGATTTTAAGTCGCAAAATTAAAAGACTACAGACTCGACCTAGACTTGTGCCCTAAAGACTTGAGGCCTGACTTGAACTCGTGGTCTCAGATTCACGTTTTGTTACCTCTGCCAAAGAGGTGATGTTTTTGTCAGCTTTTGTCTGTCTTTCTGTTTGCAAAATATCTCAAAACGTTATGAAGGGATCTGGATGACATTTTCAGACAAGGTGTCTAGGACAGGGAACAGATGATTGTGGTTATGCAGAGCACCTTCTGGATCCATTATTTTTTTAGGATTCTTTAGTTTGGCTCATGATTATGGAAAAAAGCTGACAGGCATCAATGAGCCTATTTCCTTAGCAGAGGTCTGTGCTCTTGTGACAAAGTGGTTGAGTCTGTATTCATGCACCACGTGTCCCTTAAATATATTCATAGTTCATTGCATCTTGTTTTATACGTATTCAAAATCCTTTGGTTTAACATTGCTGTTGTAACTTTGCTGTACATACTATCCTGGGTTTGTTTATTGTATCATTATGTTACATCTAAGTGTATGTTTAAAGTAACTACTATTGAACCAATAGCTATTTTTGAATTTTCCTTATGTTAAAGGTACATTTCTGGTCAATTATTTATGTTAATGTTTCCTCTCTATTGTTTATCCCTTCTGATTCTACATCCAGGACAGGTGTATGGAAGGGGCAGGCCCAGCACTTCCTGTTTGTCATCCATCATGATGTCATTGATTGCATCACTAGGTATAACCCAATGAAGAGTTTTTTTTATTTGTATAGTATTATTTTAAAGGAATCTTTTGAGCTGCATGGCACAAATTTTTGTGTTTTGTAAACCATTTATTTGTGTAGAAATATATAAAATTAGATTGATAATCTTATTCCTGTTTTTTTTTGTTTTTGTTTGGATAATTATTAAATGTTCATGGAATAATTTAGGCCTGATGACAAACAGCGCAGATTTGGATTTCTAACCTACATTGATGCCGGGTTAGAGGTGACCTAGATGTCATGGATTTGATGAGAAAATATTTATTTCAGTCATTAGAGACTTGACTCTGAATTGGGGCGATAGACTTACGACTTGACTTGTACCACCCCTCAAAGACCTGAGACTTGACTTGGACTTGCCCCTCAAAGACCTGAGACTTGACTTGGACTTGCCCCAAAAGAGTTGCATCAAAAGATGATTCTATAAAGTATTGACTGACTGCAGGTGTCACTGCATGTCAACTGATTTTTTTTTTGTGAAAAATTATGAAAACCATTTTTCTTCCAGTTTACAAAATTTGGCTATCTTGTGTTGATATTACATAAAAATCAGTAATATATATATTGTAATGTATGACAACATGACATGACAAACTTTTAAGAAGTTTAAATTGTACAAATACCTTTGAAAGACACTTGATAGACAGGAGTAAACTCTATTCAATAGGAACACTGATTGCCTGAAATGCTGCAGACTTCCCTGTCAGGCATCCATTCCTGCCTACAGCTAAAGGACCGAGACAGCGCCCAGAAGTGTCGGAGAGACTCACCTGAGAGAATTTGTGTCACATCCGCCTGAGTCACTTCTGTTGCTCTGCAGTGTCGGAGACAGAGTGTAACCCAAACAGGCAAACTACAGGCAAATCAAACAAAAATGCAACATGTATGCACGCTGATCCTGAACATGCATACACATGTAATAATTCTGTGTTGTGTGCATATACCTCCGTCTTCAGTGTACACAAGCAATTATCCGTCAAACACATTTCCTAGTTAAAGCAAAGAGAGCAAACCAATTTAGGTGGGAGCAAATAAACAAGTACAGGCAGGTTTGCATGTGAAACCGCTGATCAAACCAGCTGATTTCTCGATGGTCTTTTAAAGGACGCCACGATCAGGAAAAATGAGCCACTTAAACGAGCACCAAATCCCCTGTGGCCTTCTCAGCCAGTGTTAGTGCAGCTGTCCACTTCATTGATGGAAAAGTGTCTTTATGGCAGCTGTTGAAATGTCTGTGGCTGAAAGCAGCAGCCTCATACCGGGGCTGTCCTGATTCACAGACGCAGCTTTGTATGGCAGGCAGAGGAGACCTGGCCCTGCTCTGAATCTGGATTTGGACGTGATGATGGAGTAAGTGACATTCCAAGAAATGCTCAATAACAGGGTACTGTTTTGTTGTTAAGGTTTATTCCATTGTTGTTGGTTTTTTTATTATGACAATTTCATTGTGATCCTATTAATATATATAGATATATACAATCATTCTGCCTTGTCTTACCCTTCTAACAGGCTTTCACACTATTGGTACAAACAAGAGCAAAAGATCGAATGTTGCATTTTGTTTTAAGCTGCTTAACCGGTTGCACATTGTAATTATTGGGTTATTAGTTATATACATAACCGAAATACTGAGAATTTGTAGTAATATGCATAACAGTAGAGGTTGAAATAGTAGCCATCTTTTTAAAATGTAAAATAAAGCTTTGAAATGAGGAAGACACATTTTAGAATTCTACTTCCTACGAAGTAACTACAGGCCAATGCTGCCATCTGCTGGGCAAAGGCAACACCAACAATCATTACACTTGCGCCTGTGTTGGTCGTTACGTCTTTTGAACGCTTCGTGGCAGTGGTCGTCATCCCTATGAACGTATGCATCATATACCTGGCTTTATGTGGTGTCCAAAAATGTCCCTGATTTTATATGCATCACATGACATATCGATGCGGGTTGTCGTGGCCGAGTGGTTAAGGCGATGGATTAGAAATCCATTGGGGTCTCCCCGCGCAGGTTCGAATCCTGCCGACAACGAGAGGTTCTTTTGTTCTACCGGTTATTTTTATTTTTCGGTCAGGTGCCAGGTGTGGTGGTATTAGAGAAAAAGCCCAATGACGCACATTAAGAAGTGCCGTAGACACCACCAAGTCTTCCCTCTTTTCATAATTTGAAGTTACTTTGCCTGTTTCAAGGCCATGTAAGTAGTATTTATGTGGTTTGTCATTTGATTAAATCTTGAATAAAACCAGATAAACATGAAGTTCTGAAACGATACAACATGCATCAAGTTTTAATTTAATAAAACATTGCAAGTCATCTTTACCTTATAAATTCCTTAAATTACCCTAAAAATCTTTTACTAAAAAAAACACATTTTATTTCTATTAAGACTTACAGCTAAATAGTTTAGTTATTACTTTGACTATTTAGACGTGTTCCATGAGATCAGCATAATAACCTTTCAACAAAATAAAGAAGCTGTGTTTTACAGCTTTCCTGAAAATAAAGAAAAGTCCTATATTAGACTGTGACTGATGCACTTGACGTTACTTTAAAACGTCATCTTCCCTACCAGCCAGCATTAAGAGTTTACAGTTTACGGAGTTTACGTTTACAGCCAAACTCCACTAGATGGAGCTCTAGAACCAGCAATTTTTGTCAAACTTGATGTTTTTCTAAGCAGTTAGATGAAGCTGGACCGAAGCAAAGTGAAGCAAACCAAAACACATATCAGTATACTAATTTTAATACTAATAAAAATCTGAAGTTATGTAAAAAGGATTAAAAACAAATAAATTGAATAAAAAATAAAAAAAAAGAACAGATTATCCTAAGGTGTTTGAATGTTGGGTTTCTTTCATATCTATCTTTTCTCCATATGTTTATATTTTCTCGTAGTTGCCATTTTAGTTCATTCCTTTGTTTATTAGTTTCATGCTCATTTCTGTTTTTTGTACATTTAGATTTTCTCTGTCAGATTTCCCTAAAGTTTAATTTATCTCCCTGCTTTCTCTCTCCTTGGATGTTTCACAGATATCCTGATTGCCACACACCTGCTTCCCATGTCAGTCCCCATATCCCACAGTATATAAGCTCCTTTTCACTGTGCCTGGGTTCTACCTCACAGCTCCACAGCATGACAGTCGAAGCAAACATACCAGGGTTGCATCATGGTGTCCAACTACTTTTTAAATTAATTATAATGAAATCAAATGGGTTTCAGGAATTTGCTTTTTAATCTGTCCAATATCTGAGCAGTCTTTGTCTGCATTGGTAAGTCGTTCCTCATAGTGGATCCAGCCAAAGAAAAGGCACATTTTTATTTTTTAATGGGACACCCATAACCATCTATGCTGGTGGTGAAAACATTCCATTAACTAAACAGGAGCCAGCCCATGTACAGCTTTGAAGACAATCAATAAAATTCAAAGACCAATTTTTAGTCAGTGTGTTGAGGCTAAAACTTGTGTTCATGTTTTCACACTCCTGCTATTAGGTGGGGATCATCAGCATTTTGTACCAGCTGCAAATTAGAAAGGGATGATTAATCTAAACATGTGTGCAAGGAACTGCAACAGTCAAAGTGAACAGAAGTAAAAAATGTGACTTATTTTTCTGAACTCTCTGGGAGAGAGAACAGGCTTTGGCTCAATGTCTCAGGAGGAAAGGATTTTTCTCACATCTGTGCTGATGCTACTGTCCAATTCAAAAGGTCTGTAAACTATCACGCTAGGGATTGTCGCAAAAGATTTTTTATAAGGCGCAAGGGGACCAAAAAGAATCTGGGTTAATATTTGAGTGAGTTTACCTAAAAAATTATTTCCTTTAAGGTAAGTTTCAAGTTCAAACTTGTTTTAAATAACCACTAAAGAGCAGGCCCATTAATGCCTACATTCTGTCCGAGTATTGTTGCTAAGGCCCTAACAATGCTCCTAACTGCTGAATTATAGAGCATACTTAGTTTTCACACTGCTTCTTTATAGTCTGTTTTAAGGTAATTGCTACAGTTTGATATGTCATCTGAAATTGGGTTTGGCAAATTTCCACACCTGGTGTAGACCAAATGTTCTACTATATTAAATGTCAGAACGGAAAGAAGTTTGTACTTTTTACTACTACTGCCAACACACATAACCACTGTAATTTAGCTGTAAATAATGCTGGTTTTTAATAGCACTGTGCACTTTTATTGCACAGTGCTGTTAAAAAGTATTTGCCCCATTAGAGATTTATTCTGTTTTTTTTGTCAAACTTAAATGTTTCAGATCATCAAACAAAATGTAATATCTGGCACATAACCAGAGTAAATAAAAGCTTTCGAAGCCAACCCAGTGCAGTGTGGTAGAGACATTGACATAGGTAAATCATGGATTTATTGTGATTAACCACATTTTACTGAAAGGCTTTGTTTAGCTACTAGCTACAGTCAGGGCTGATTACTGCCAGGCCTGTAGAATCCAGAAATCACTTATATAGAACCTTGCTATGAACGTGAAGTAGGTTAAGTGATTTCAAAAAGCAGTTGCAAGTTGTAAGGTTTAAGGAAACTGACATAGGGCCAGGTTGGTTCTTCCCATAAATAAAATCATCTTAATAACATAAAAAGTAACAAAACGTTTGGCCACACCTTCATGTGTGCTTTTTGTATTGGTTTAACAGCTTCATAAACAGGGATGCAGCTCAGTGTTTTGTGAAATGCTTTGCATGTGGCTTTTAAATAAACCTCTGTAATCTCCAAAAATCTTTTTTCTTTAGTTTGCACAACATAACCTTAATACCACAGCTTCCATTTGTGAGAAACATAACCATAACGTAACCCACAATCTGATGGATTACGAATCAAAATCTTCACATGAAACCACAAACTATTTTTTGTTTTACCATTTGAATGTGTTGACCCTGTTGTGACTATGAATCTGAAAATATTATTTAATATTTAAGATTAATAATTTAATATTTTATCAAATAATATTTCGGTCTGTTAAGGGTTGTCCTGTGACACATTGTGGCACGTAAACCATCCTAGGGTCTGAAGCTGTTGTGATGTTTGTGACCCATTATATTGGCAGCTATTTACCTCATCACAGTCTGTCTTTTATCTCAATTTAATGAACTGGGTTGCACTGAATTCTGGTATACAGTACATTCATGTTACATCAGCATGAAAGACAAAGTACTTACCACACATCCAGGAGGAATCCCTTTATGTTTGAAGAAAGCTATCTGACTTTTATCACTTACTGCTTCCTGTCTTTCTGGGGATCAAAACTCTTGCTACGGAAGTTTTCGTTAGAAGCAGTTTCACTTTCAGTTGCTGTGGGATGAATTGGTTAAAGGCTGAGGAGGAAGTCATTGAACAGAATCCTTGCTTATTAATAAGGAAAGACAGTGTTAGGTGTATTGCTGATCACTAAATCTATACACCTTTTAAAACAATACGCAAACTGATAAGAAATTCCCTTTTAGATAACCCATGACTTGTTTTCTATTGCACTTTGTTTTGATTAGGGTCAGCACCACAGACCAGTTGTCACTGATAGCTATAGTTGTTTGCTTGGGACAGATAGGATCTTGACAATTTAGCCAGTACTGATACAACAAGCTAGATATATAGTAAGGTTGGCACAACTGAGGTGAGAGTTGATATTATGTTGAACATTAGACCCGGCCTGACCTAATTTCCAGGAACAGCAACATTAGTTGGGTATGATTATAACTCCATGACACAAACAGTGTTGTGACTGAATGCTTTAGCCCCATTCTTATGTTTTTGGGTTCTCCACAAACACTTGTTAACTTAAGAGTCGACAAAACTGTTTCATCAAAGTTTTCAAAAGCCTTTATTTTCTTATGAAAACTGTCAAAAAGTGAATTGAAAAGTCATCCTCAATGACCAGACCTATGCAAAGGATGATGGATATTTTGATATTTTGTCAACCAATTAAGCAAGACAAAAATATCGGAGAGAAAAGATTAGATAAAATCCAGTCTGGTCATTTAGCAATGTGGGAGAAGAGGCAGAACAAAGGCCTGATCCTAAACAGAGTCTGGTCCCAGCCCCGAAACCTGATAATGCATGTGGATATTTGCTGTCTAAGCTGGCAATAAATTTGAACAGACCTGGACATTAAGAAGGGAAATTATGGGAAGAAACTTGTGCCATCAGAAACTGAATTTGAATTGCTCAGACTGAATTTGTATTTGTGTAATTTGAAATTAAATGCACTGGATTGAAAATGAATTTCACTAAACAGCAACTGAATTTTATGGTTTGAAACTGAATTTATTTGCTTTTAAAATGTATTTCGTTGTGTTAAAAATTCAGTTTGATTACTTTCACTTTCAGGTCTTAAATTCAATTTCAGTTCCAAATTCTGTTTTTTGTGTCACACATCCGGGTCCTTGAAGCAACAGATTAATCAAACATAGATTTACTGATTCATGGATGTCATTCACTGTTGCTGTGTCCGAATTCAGGACTGCATCCTTTGAAGGACGCATTTGTAGGCCGATAACATCCTGGATGAGGCGTCAAATGCTGTCCAATCTCCAAGGTTCTAATAAATGCATCCTTCTTCAGATTTGAAGGATGGGTCCGGTGTATCCTCCGTGTCCCACCCTATCCCATGATTCATTGCGGCTCGAAGTGGATTGTTCAAACGGAAGTAGCAAAGGCCGGAGGAGAGAGAAATGTTGTGAATAAAATTGGATATATTGCGCGTTCTGTGAAACAACTGAACTTTTACAATGTTTTTAGACGAGAATGTAGTTGTGTAAATCTAAAACATCTGATCAGTTTATCAAGATATCGCTTAATTGCACAAATGCGCCGATGTGTTCGTCCGCTGCCCCAGCAGCCGGTTCGCCTCACCAGCTGTCAGCTGACCGGGTGGTTGAGGTGCGCTAAACCCCAAGAGAACAGCTGACTCCCGGCACGTTGTTTACAAACTCCCGCTGGGTTTCCCCGATGGGTGGAAGTTAAATGGATATAATTCAGTCAGATGAAATCTAATATTAATGTTTGGTTTATTTATAATAATACCAATAATTATTATTATTATGCTCTGCAAACAAACTGATGTAAACTTTGTTCCTAAAGTTAATAATTTAGTGTTTAAGTTGTTGAAAACTTTACAAATAAATTAAACAAATGGTATTTGTCATCAATGTATTTTATCTAGTGTTAGATTTATATCTATGAACACAAAAAATATTTTCAACATTTTAAATGGCTGAATAATGAACAAGATCATAAAACAATAACATTTTAAAACAAAACAGCATTATGAGCCATCAGCAATATATAAAAGGGTAAATAAAAGCCGTGTAGTTATTTACAGTAGAGACAGCTTATTAACCTTCAGGCTCCATTTGTTCGGCTTCACAGCTCTGCGCTTCACGCTAACACGGTTGCTAGGTGTGGTGTTAATGTTACGCATGGTTAAAACCTCAAATGGCCACCTGTGATGACATCATAGGGAAGTGTTAGGCTCCGGAGGCAGGTGATGCTGATTGTATAATGAAGCCCATGCTGGAAGTTTGGAGATCCTGAATAAACCAATATTGATGATACAGCTTGACTCAGCGCACTCTTTCTAAAAATACGACATGGTGTCAGGAATGCTGTAAGTCATCGTGAGGCTGCACCTTTATTCGGCTACCGGAGGCATGGCTGATGATGACGTACAGAGAGTTTCTTCTGGTGGTCCATGTGCAAAGTTCAGCATCCAGCTGCCAGAGTCTTTCGATTTTACAAAGCCACAGGAGTGGGCCAAGTGGATACGACGATTCGAACGGTTTCATCTGGCAAGTAACTTGAACTCTAGTTCTGAGGAGAATCAAGTTAACATGCTCATTTATTGCATGGGAGACGAGGCGGATGATGTTCTGCGGGGACTAGCGTTACCAGATGAGCAAAGAAATACGTATCAAGGAGTTCGTGATGGGTTTCAAGCTTTCTTCATTGTCAAGACAAATGTAATTTATGAGCGAGCCAGGTTCAACATGCGCAAACAAGAGGAGCATGAAACCGTAGATGCCTTTGTTACTTCACTGTATGCACTAGCAGAACATTGCAGTTATGGAGCGCTACATGATGAACTGATTCATGACAGGCTGGTGGTGGGACTGCAGGATAAAAGATTATCTGAACATATGCTTTTCGACCCAGATTTGACACTAGGCCATTAATTCGGCAAGACAAAGCGAAGAGGTGAAACGGCAGCAATCCTGTCTGCGTAGTGATACTAGATCAGAGAATGAATAAAAATGAAAAATCGGTCGACAGGGTGTACAAAAGTAGTGTTAAGCAGGCCAAGGTTAAATACCAACCCAAGTTGCACACTACTACAGGGGTTGGACAATGAAACTGAAACACCTGGTTTTAGACCACAATAATTTATTAGTATGGTGTAGGGCCTCCTTTTGCGGCCAATACAGCGTCAATTTGTCTTGGGAATGACATATACAAGTCCTGCACAGTGGTCAGAGGGATTT
Source organism: Girardinichthys multiradiatus (assembly GCF_021462225.1). Lineage (NCBI taxonomy): Eukaryota > Metazoa > Chordata > Actinopteri > Cyprinodontiformes > Goodeidae > Girardinichthys > Girardinichthys multiradiatus. The sequence goes on along the minus strand of NC_061813.1, from coordinate 9,278,914 downwards.
TAAGCCATTCTTCTTGCAGGATAGTGGCCAGGTCACTACGTGATACTGGTGGAGGAAAACGTTTCCTGACTCGCTCCTCCAAAACACCCCAAAGTGGCTCAATAATATTTAGATCTGGTGACTGTGCAGGCCATGGGAGATGTTCAACTTCACTTTCAAGTTCATCAAACCAATCTTTCACCAGTCTTGCTGTGTGTATTGGTGCATTGTCATCCTGATACACGGCACCGCCTTCAGGATACAATGTTTGAACCATTGGATGCACATGGTCCTCAAGAATGGTTCGGTAGTCCTTGGCAGTGACGCACCCATCTAGCACAAGTATTGGGCCAAGGGAATGCCATGATATGGCAGCCCAAAGCATCACTGATCCACCTCCATGCTTCACTCTGGGCATGCAACAATCTGGGTGGTACGCTTCTTTGGGGCTTCTCCACACCGTAACTCTCCCGGATGTGGGGAAAACAGTAAAGGTGGACTCATCAGAGAACAATACATGTTTCACATTGTTCACAGCCCAAGATTTGCGCTCCTTGCACCATTGAAACCGACGTTTGGCATTGGCATGAGTGATCAAAGGTTTGGCTGTAGCAGCCCGGCCGTGTATATTGACCCTGTGGAGCTCCCAATGGACAGTTCTGGTGGAAACAGGAGAGTTGAGGTGCACATTTAATTCTGCCGTGATTTGGGCAGCCGTGGTTTTATGTTTTTTGGATACAATCCGGGTTATCACCCGAACATCCCTTTCAGACAGCTTCCTCTTGCGTCCACAGTTAATCCTGTTGGATGTCGTTCATCCTTCTTGGTGGTATGCTGACATTACCCTGGATACCGTGGCTCTTGATACATCACAAAGACTTGCTGTCTTGGTCACAGATGCGCCAGCAAGACGTGCACCAACAATTTGTCCTCTTTTGAACTCTGGTATGTCACCCATAATGTTGTGTGCATTTCAATATTTTGAGCAAAACTGTGCTCTTACCCTGCTAATTGAACCTTCACACTCTGCTCTTACTGGTGCAATGTGCAATCAATGAAGACTGGCTACCTGGCTGGTCCAATTTAGCCATGAAACCTCCCACATTAAAATGACAGGTGTTTCAGTTTCATTGTCCAACCCCTGTACATATAACAAAAGGGAGATTTCTCAGTGTTATAAGTGTGGCAGCTCCCCATCCCATCCCAAACGTGACTGTCCAGCCAATGGGGAAAAATGTCATTTATGTGGGAAAAAGGGACACTATAAGAAGGTGTGTAGAACGCTCAGGAGTGTACATTCTGTTGAAAAAGATGATTCTTTGTTTTTAGGCAGCATTACAAAAGAAGATGAACCCTGGAGGGTGGATGTTGAAATAAATAATAGAAACATCTCATTCAAGATTGACACCGGTGTTGATGTTACGGTTCTGCCATACGCCATGTATAAAGACATCTACAGAAATGAGAGCCCCCTCCCTCTGGGAAATGCCACCAGGCGGCTGCTGGGACCAGGGGGAAATGTACTGGATATTGTGGGTGTTGCTGAGATGTTAATGAAAAAAAGGAGAAAAAGAGATACAGGAAAGTGTGTACATTATGAGACACCTGCAAACTGCATTTTTGGGTAGACCAGCCATCCAGAAGCTGGAGCTAGTAGATAGATTAAATGAGATAACTGTTGAAACATTAAAAAATAGTTATCCAAAGCTATGCAGAGGTCTGGGAGAGGTGAGACAGCCTTATGCCATAAAACTGAAACTAGGAGCTCAAACATTTCATTAGACACCCAGAAGGATTCCACTTCCTTTGATGGAAAAAGTCAAGCAAGAACTGTCCCGTATGGAAAGTTTGGGTGTGATCAGCAGAATTGAGGAGTCAACTAAGTGGTGTTCAGGAATGGTGGTTGTTCCCAAAAGGACAGGTGCTGTACGCATATGTGTTGACCTCACAAAGCTGAACGAGTCTGTTTGCAGAGAGAAGTATATTCTTCCTTCTGTAGATGAAACACTCGGTAAGCTAGCAGGAGCTAAAATTTTCAGTAAATTAGATGCTAATATGAGGTTTTGGCAGATTCCTTTAACTGAAGATACGGCAAAATATACAACTTTCATTACACCTTTTGGTCGTTATTATTTTAAACGGCTACCCTTCGGTATAGCTTCTGCCCCTGGGCATTTCCAGAACAGAATGGTAACAGAGGTTACAGAGGGACTAGATGGTGTAGTTTGCCACATGGATGATGTGTTAGTGTGGTGGAGGACACAGGAGGAGCATGATGCTCATCTGCATACCGTTCTTGGAAAGATTCAAGAAGCCGGTATTACACTGAACATCGATAAATGTGATCTTTCAAAGAAGAGTGTAACATTTTTAGGCCACATTATCTCCGTAAATGGAGTTAGTCCTGATCCAAATAAAACAGAAGCTGTGAGAAAGATGAAGGAACCAAGAAATGTAAGTGAACTAAGAAGCTTCCTTGGAATGGTTAACCAACTGGGGAAGTTTATTCCACAGTTAGCAGAGCGAGACAAGCCTTTGAGGGATCTATTGTCAAAGAAAAACTGTTGGATATGGGGAGTTGATCAGGCTAGAGCATTTACAGAACTGAAAGAGATGCTTTCATCCCTGCCAGTGTTATGTTTGTATAATGCAAACTGGGAATGTAAAGTTTCAGCAGATGCATCAGCTTATGGTCTGAGGAGTGTGCTGCTTCAAAAAAGGGGTCAGGAATGGAGACCTGTTGCATATGTGTCACGATCTCTCACACAGACTGAGCAGAGATATGCACAAGTGGAAAAAGAAGCTTTGAGTCTTACCTGGGCTTGTGAAAGGTTCAGTAATTATCTCATTGGGAAACATTTCCAAAAGGAGACTGATCATAAACCACTTCTAAGTCTGTTGAGTAGTCAGATGTTAGATGCCCATCCACCACGTATTCAGCGCTTTAAAATGCGTCTTGTGAGATTTTCCTATTCCATCTCATATGTGCCAGGGAAACATCTGTGGACTGCTGACACACTGTCACATACCCCCATGACAGAAAACTTAACAGAAACTGAAGCAAGGTTGGTTGAAGACTCAAATATTTATGTGGATAGTGTGATACAAAACTTGCCTGCAAGCACTGGCTACCTTGACGAGCTGAGAGAGAAGCTGAAAAGGGACAGCATATGTGCACGTATGATGCACCTGTTTGAGGAAGGGTGGCCTATACAATTTAACAATGAACCAGCACTTAGACTGTATTGGGCTGAAAAGGCATTTCTTACAGTGAATGATGGTCTTTTGTTAAAAGGAGAAATACTTGTTATTCCTTCAACTATGCGAAATGATATGTTTATGAGATTACATGAAGGACATCAGGGTGTGGTGAAATGTCGAGAATGAGCGCGGCAGTCCGTATGGTGGCCTGGACTGAGCCAGCAGCTAAAAGAACTGGTTCTAAAATGCCACACCTGCAACAGGGAGAAAGAAAATCATACTGAGCCACTGATGTCATCACAGTATCCAGACAAACCATGGCAAAAACTTGGGGCTTATTTGTTTACTTTGCAAGGGAAAAATTATATTCTGGTTGTGGATTATGCATCAAGATTTGTGGAAATTGCTCTATTAAGTCCCACAAGATCAGCAGATGTGATTCCTCACCTGAAATCTGTGTTTGCACGTCACGACGTTCCAGAAGTAATGATCACATATAATGGTCCTCAGTTTTCCTGTGCTGCTTTTGCTAAATTTGCTAAGTTATATGGATTTCGCCATATTACAAGTAGCCCAAGATATCCACAAAGTAACGGGGAAGCTGAACGTGCTGTTAAAACAATAAAGAACTTGTTGAAGAAAGCAGTTGATCCATATCTCACCTTACTCGCCTACATAGCGACGCCACTTTGGAATGGGTATAGTCCAGCAGAGCTTCTTATGGGAAGAAGACTTCGCACAGCGGTGCCAATCTTTCCATCTTTGTTGAGGCCAGTTCTTCCAAATAGTAAGATTGTTGCTCAAAAAGAAAAGGAGAGAGGGATAAAAGATGCAGAGAGATATGATTCCCGCCATAGAGCAAGAGTTCTTAGCAAACTTATTCCAGGACAAGGCATGTGGATTAAAGACCAAGGCATAACTGGATCAGTGATTGCCAGCCATTCTACTCCGCACTTATACATTGTGGAAGGACCTCATGGATCGATTAGGCAAAATCGTCATCATTTGGTTGCCATGGAGCCTCCGACAAAGCCAGAAGTATCGGAAGGTGATGGTGCTGCAGAACAAGTTCAACCGAGTTCTGAAGAGTCTTTACAGCAGAGCCTTCCTGGACTTTCACCTACTCCTAGAACCAGGTTTGGGAGACGGGTTGTGAAACCAGACAGACTGAATTTGTAGTTAAAGGAAATAAAATAATGGGTGTAAATAGTATGCTAAAAGGTTAAGAATGAGTAAATATGGATTTCTATTTATATGTTTTTTCTAGCTCTAGGTAGAAACAGACCTTCTGGCTATAGAGGCAGAATACTCCTCTAAGGTCTGTTGAATCAATGGTAGTCCAGCCATTGATTCTAGAGAGGGGAGATGTGATGTTAGTGTTACGCATGGTTAAAACCTCAAATGGCCACCTGTGATGACATCATAGGGAAGTGTTAGGCTCTGGAGGCAGGTGACGCTGATTGTTTGATGAAGCCCATGCTGGAAGCTTGGAGATCCTGAATAAACCAATATCAATGATACAGTTTGACTCAGCGCACTCTTTCTAAAAATATGACACTAGGCAACAGAAATTACACTGAGGTAAGGGCAAGAGAAACGCAGACCGATGTAACACACTATGCTAATGTGGCATGTTTAGCTAATAGCTACAGGTAGCATACATGTTACTGTTTGACCATCATTTGTTTACATGACACTTCTTATAGATGCTCATTTGACTTGGTGATTGACATCCGCCAAGCTCATGTATGCTGCACTGCTCCAGCTCAACATGCCAAAGGAAGTTTAACCTGATGTGAAACGTAAATCAATGAATCTGTGTTTGATTAATCTGTGGCTATCCTAAAGGATGTGTGACACAAAAAACTGAATTTTGGAACTGAAATTGAATTATAGACCTGAAAGTGAAAGTAGTCAAACTGAATTTTTAAAACAACAAAATACATTTTAAAAGCAAATTAATTCAGTTTCAAACCATAATATTCAGTTTCAGTTTGTAAAATTCCTTTTCAAACCAATTAATTTCAAATTACACAAATACAAATTCAGTCTGAGCAATTCAAATTCAGTTTCTGATGGCACAAGTTTCTTCCCATAGGAAATGCTCCTTCTCAAGTGTCTTCAACCCTTACACTGAGTTATTATGGCACTGGAAAATATGGCTTCATTGACCTAATGGAGCTAATGCTGGTGATGGAGAAGTTGGGAGATCCACAGACTCATCTGGGTCTCTTCTAATTTCCCTTCGGGGATCAATAAAGTATCTTTGAATTTGAATTGAATTTGAAGAACATGATCAAAGAAGTAGATGAGGACTTTGATGGCAAACTGAGCCTTGGAGAGGTCTTGAGGATTTTCTGCAGAGCTGCAGCCGGAGACATGCATGAGAAAAGGGATTTGATGGCTCTTGTGAGGCTATTAGAGATAAAGGTCTCCACTGAAGGGGTGTTGGGGGCCAAAGACATCTTTGAAGCCAAGGTCCAGGCTCTGTCTCAGGGCAGCTTGTTCAAGGCTGAGATTCGAGAAGAAAAAGAAGAACCCGAGAAGTAGGAGGTGGAGAAGAAACACTGGCAAACTGCCCTTAAGCTTAAGGCAGCTGGAGTCTGCCTTGTGTTCATGACCACTCAATCTTTGCAACAGCAAATTTGTGGTAAGATATTTAAAACTAACTCCCCACTCAATTCCCACAGTTAGAAACAACATAATATAGAATGAGAAGGTTTAAAACAAAAAGGAAATATGATTAAGTACTTGAAACTAAACACCCTAACAAATCACAGGTTACCTTTACAGATTTTCTGCAGCCATTCAACAAAACTAACATGAAAAAACACACCCTCATATGTGTAAGATGATCTGTGATCTCTTTATGTCTCTATAAATCTATAAATGCTAAAGCTGCATTTCTGTGAAATTGGTTTGTTTGGAAGATTTCACCCTAGGAGTACTCTGTGCGATTTTCATTCATTCTGTCTACACTGTCTTTTGCTACTTATAAAATATTTTTAAAATTCCAGTTTTTCCAGGATTTATCCCCTGATGATGTTTAGCTTTAATGTGTTCATAATTTTAGAGTTTCCTTGCCTTTACATGTGCAACAGAAAACATTTTATTAGTGTTAAAAATAGGATAATAAAGCATTCAGATCTCATTGTGAGAAAATGTTTTTCGAACAAACAGTTCCTACTCCTGTTTGCTTCCAGTCATTTTCAGAGAGAAGTGACAAAATGGGTTTTGCAATAACTTGGTGCTAGAAAGTCCCTGTCTCCTAACTGTCTTGTCTCATCATGAGGGGTTTTGTTTAAGACATATAGTCATAGCTGACTTTCACAGAACATCATCTTGGAACAGGTGTTAAAATATCCCCATGTTGCAGCTAAGCTGCTTTGACTAAAAACCATCTTGTTGCTGAAAAATCTTGTTCAAACCTCAAACAGGGCTTCGAACCTTTGCTCTCAGTTTATAGCACAGTCCTTATAGCATAGTCTGCTTGAAATTACTAAATCATAGCAAAAAGCTTATTGTTCTGGTTCTATGTTGAACATAAAGGCTTTATGTCTATATCTCTTAGTGGATTTCCTGAACAAACACCTAATACATTTCTGCACCTACAGCATTGTGAATAGAAGACTACATTTTAGAACAATATTTCAGATAGACTGGCCATCTATACCACCTTTGCCCATTAGCTTTAGCCTGTAACAGTGGACCATTGATCAGAGATAAAGTGATGATGATCCTGCTCTGCATTTAAAGAGCACATTCATCATTTGTTGCCTCATTTAGAAACAGTTGCTGGAACTGTTCATCCACACACACAGGACTCGTACAGTGTTAAAATCATTGTTAGGAGGCATTTCCATGACTCAGTCTAGCTGGAGTTGATCCTTGGCCTTTTGTCACAGCTGATTCTTTGCCGTATCTTATGTCTGAGTAGATGATAGATGAGTTCCATTTAGTGTTGTGTTTAGTGACAATGAACTAGCAGAAAATATGTCATTGCTCAAGTGGAATGCAGCTGTTATTGCACCTGTGGATCTATTGCCAAGATGTGTGCCAATCTCTGCTGAAATAATTAGGTCAATTTCAAATCCACAAAGAAGAGTTGAAAGGTTGTACTATTTAGCTATACTGTATCTGTAGCAACATGTAAGGATCACAAACTGATGGTTGTTAAGGATTCTTTGTGTAACTGGTGGGTTGTGTTAGAAAATATTCATGCTAGGCTTATAGGATTGGTATGGCTATGCTTAAGCATGTTTAATAATGTGTGAAATAAAATGTATTGTGTAATTTAGAGGAGGTCTGCTGACAGGCTCCTGTGTGTGTGTGACTTAGATAACTTCTGCCCAGTGATAACAAGATATTTCTGTATGTAAGACTTACTTCTGCCCAGTGACAACAGATATTTTTATATTTCTACATATGTAAATAAAGGTCAAAAGTAGAAAAACAGGAAGTGTCGAAAAGTCAGCTGAATGGGTGTCAGACAGCTCCAGATATGAAATCAGACCGTCGATTAAAATGTATGTTTTTTCATGTACAAGTATACGCCTGGCTTTTGAATAAAGACTGCTGTTCTTGGGGAAGTAATCAGAAGTTTCGGAAGTTTCAGAAGGATTCGGACGATCTTCTCCCTGTACAGGCATCTAAAGACTGCAGTCTCCGTGTTTCTTTTATTACTTTGTTTTTTTTTATTAATAACAGTATAGAAGGTCTTAGCTTTACCAAACAAATGAGCATGCAGAAGTTTAGGGATAACTCCAACAATTTCGGTGACCCCGAGGTGATTTGGGAAAAGCGAGGACTTTCAGCTAAATCAGAACTTCACCAAAAGACTCTTGACACCGGGGTACCCCTGCACTTCTTCTTACGAGGTAAGCAGAAACCTGTTTAAACGAACTCTGCACTTTTGGCATGGTCGATAGGCCTAAATTCTTGGTGTCAGATGTCTGAGTAAGTGAAATGTTCTGCTAAATTTAACACGTGTAAAGTAATGCATTATGGTACTGTAAAAGGGTTAGAGTCCCGGTGAAATAAGGGTTTGAGTCCCGTAGTTGGAAGATACTACAAATTATATTTCCTGAGTTTGGCAACTCCACATGTTTTCTGACGAGAATTCATGATTTTGCTGGGTTGAAGTCCCTTAGTGTGGGAAACTATAAAGAACAGAAGGTTAGAGTCCTTCTGCGGGGTTCGAGTCCCCATAAACCAGTAAAAGAAGGTTAGAGTCCTTCTGCGGGGTTCGAGTCCCTAGGTTGTGCATTATATTCTGGAGTCAGAAAGCTAAGACCGGGCAAAAAACACAAAGGTTTGAATGCTGTGTTTTATTTGAGTTCTGTCTCAATAAAACCAGATTACAGATGTGGTAAAACTTTAAAACACATAGTCAAAAGTCCCGTAAAGCTATGAGCAGGCTGTGAGCCTGTGAGATCAGTAACAGTCTCAGAGTGTGAGTGTGAGTTATAAATAACATTTGTAACAAGACCAGCATGATAACCTATGAGCTGAATAGGATAATTCAGCAAGACTAGTTAGAAATTTAGTGCACTCCAATAATAGATAGAAGTTGCATAAAACATAAACACATTTTCCTTGGTAAAACAAACCTTTAAATGAGAATGGAAAAAATTGGGTTATTTTTGAAGGTAAGAAAGATTCTGATTGGACGGTGGTACCACACAAAAATTAAACTAATCTCATGTTTCCTAAAAGACTGCATAGAAAATGCCTTCAGAACTGTAGAGTTATTTTCCACCACAGTATCAAATTTTTTAAGCATGCTTTTTCTTTATTTTAAAACAGATCTGTGTTTTTGTTTTGTTCTTGGTTTTTTTAGCATAATGTTTGTCTGAAGCTTCTTATGAGCTTCTTATGGGTTAGGAGCAAATATGATCTGAGGTAAATTAGGAGCTGTGAACTAGTGATTTTTAAATCTGATTATTGTCCAAGCAGAAATAATACACCAACAGGACTGGGGATATTCAGCCAATCCTTCAAGAGAGCTAACATCATTGTTCAATGCAGTAGTACTCAACCTGTGGTTCCTGGAGTCCTGAAGCCCGCAAGCCATTGATTTTGGGTCCATAAAATTATAATATTTAATTAAAGGTAGACCGATTACCTATTAAAATAGATCTAAGCTAACGAGGGTTTTCCAGTCATTTGGTGGTTTTGAAATGCAATAATACTCAAAATTTCTACTCTGGGGAATGCAGATTGGGGTTGAAGAGTTTTGTTTTGGAACCAAGGTTAGGATTTTTATAACGTAATAAAGATAAGTAAAATCCTTCATTTTAGGAAAATAAATAAATAAAGCTCTCTCAACACTAAAGAGGATGGTCGGCTCAAACTCCAGTCTCCTTGTTTGATTTCTTAGGGTTTAAAGATTAAAAGAATATATAGGAGTAGAAAGGTACACAAGGTGATTTCAGATTATTAAGTCATAAAATATTGGAACATTTATCAGCATTTGGATTATTAAAGAGGGGTTCTAGTAATAATTTTCTCCCCAACTTTCAAAATTTAAATAGCCAAATTAAGGAAAATTATGTGTGTCCTCCCTTTGAAACACTATGTGGAAAAAAGTCCAGTTTGGAGTCAAGCTTCTTAACTTAATTTCTGATTAAGTCAAACACTGTAGTTTTTGTTTAGTTTGGGTATAACATGAAAATGTCGACGCCGGCTTAAAATACTTTGCATTTAACCTGAGCAGAGAAATTCTTGAATGCAGCTGCGATCAAATTGAGCAAAACAAAAAGAGAATTATAACAATAACTCTCAGGATTGTAGTTATTATTATTACAGAGTTACAGTACAAAGAATTGGCAAAAGGTTTCAGCATCAGTGAATTTGGATTCATGTTAATGAAAACTGTTGCTGTGCTTCTAAATAGTTTGAGATGTCTTTGGATTATGTGCACTCATCTTAAAAAGGATCCTGAAGATTGTCATAACAAAATTGATCAGTTACAGCATTAAAAGATATGGCTGAGAAAGCATATTCTGAAAAGAGATTGTTAAAAATTTCTTTGAATTCTTGAAGTTTCAAATTTGGCCATTTGTCTGTCTTTGATGTTTTGTGTTTGTTTTGTTGGAATGAATGTTTGTTTATATGTTGCATGACACAATAATTCCATATTTAACTCAGATTGTGTGCATTCTTGATTTTTCCTCTTTGAGAGAAGTTAAATTTCAGCTCTGTGAAACGACCTTGACAAAGAGATGCAGCTGCCTGAAAACAAAGATAAAACTTCTGCAAACAGCAGAAGCCTGTCTCTGCTGAGAGATGAAGATTGTAACTCTACCCTGCATGTGTCAGACTCAAGGTCCACGGGCCAAAACCGGACCCCAGAAGTTTAGTGATTCTCTAGAAGAGCCTTTGATATGGTGATTGTGTGCTTGAATGTTATTTTGTCAATCAATTAATAGTTTTGTCTACATTCTGCCACAATCTGTCTTTTGAAAATGTTTTGAATCTTGCTCTTTATATAAAAAAAAGAGAAATTGGCTAAAGTCTGCAGACACAAAATGAACCTGGATTGAAGCTCTAACTAAGTTTATTTAATCTGAGATCTTCTCCAAATGCAACAGTATATGTCAGTCTACATGAGATACTAACAACTTCACCTACTGGTATAATATAAAGATCTGATTGAATATGTGAAACAAACAATGATGAAAGTTTTTCAACAGGTGATGCTCATCCAGGAGAAAGACAGTGTTCCTAGGAAATGCAGCTCATTCATTAACAATCAATTTTTCTCCTATAGGTGGAAGTTTTGCTGACTAATCATAGCCTGGATCTATGAAACATTATGTGCACAGACCAAATGACCAAGGTTCTGACTGACTTATGAACCTCACTGACCTGACAATGATAACATGACACCCAACAGATAACACCTTTAAGGTGGACCCCACTAAGACCACCTTATTGATTCTTGGTGAATAAAAAAAAAAGAATTTAAGCATTCAAAACAGATCTAGTGGAAACAAAAGGGGTTATGAGGAAACGATGTGCATTTTAAAAATAATAGAAGTCAAATTATGTTCAAATGTTTGCAAATAAAATTACTCTGACAGAGAAATAAGTAAGTAGTGTGTGAATGTGTGTGAATGGGAATGACTGATTTCATTGTAATGCATCTTTGAGGGACCTTAAAAGCGCTAATAAAGGTCTGATGTTCTGATGATCTTTGCCAAACTTATATCTTAATAGGGTTTCCAGAATCTTTTCCGAAAAATCATATAAAGATAGCAAAGGTTCTACCTGTATTGAAAATACTGATAACCATAAGAAAGTTCATAGATCCGTCTTCAATTTTTCATAATTCTTTTACAAACAGGTTATTTAAACTTTCATGTGGCCAAATGTCTGTGTTTGACTTTCTGTTTTTGTGAAATAAATGTCTGTTTCATGTTATGTAAAAATTAGAGACCTCAACATTACCATAATAATATTAGGTTAGTTCTCTATGGTAAAAAAAATAAATAAAATTTTTAACAGACGTTTAGACTTTTTCCAGTAAGGTTCAAAATGATCAAATTAGACTCAAACTTAACACAAGATTAAATGAACCTTAACAGAATTACTGGACTGGACTGAAATAGAGAAAATTTGAGTTAATTGAAACAAACTTTAGTTACTTGAACTAAATACAAAGCTGACTGAAACTGGACGGTGTATCTATAAAACTGGGTAAGACAAACTAAGATATAATATGCCCTTCATTTTTTGTGTTCATCAGTGAGTGAGTTTTTATTTTTTAATAAGAACAAAACCAAGCACTATTTAAATTAATAGCAGCTACCAAAAATAGTGATCTCATTTTTAAATGTAATAAGGACTTTATAAAAAAAAAGATAAAATAAAGTCCCCAATAAAATAAAATATGATAAAAAAGAATAATAAGAATTTGGAAAAACAGAGGCTTAAAACCTCTGCAGGAACAGCACTGACACTGTCGAAAGTAGTAGAAATAACTTTGCATATGTTTCCGCAAAAGGCTGCATCTAAACTTCCCCTCGCACTGAACATGTCAGATCTGTTATTTATAAATGCGGACGTGCTGAAAGACTCACACTGACAGCAGCAACAGAAGTTAAAACTTGGCTGAACATTGGACCTGTTAAACAGAATGATATCTATCATTTAGAAGGAAAACCAATACTACTACAAATTTATACAAAAGTGGGAAGAACATTTGATTCACCATTTACATACAGCTCAGGAGGCAGAGAAAAAGAAAAGAGGAGAAAGAACAGCTACAGAATCAGCTCCTTAAATTACAGCTGCAAGAAGCCAAAGAGAAATTAAATAGGAGAAAAAAATGATAAAACTGAAAATGTAATGTTAGCTGCAGCTCAACCTGTTCCTCCAGCTGCGTCTGCACCTCCAGCAGCACACACCCCTATGGCTATGACTGATTAGTGGCAAGGGGGGGGTTACTCCCTCCTGCACCCTATCCATTTTAATAATTACAGGTACAGTGTCCCCGGTCGTGGAGGCGGATGGCATGTTGGTGGTCAGCTGGTCGTGGTGGATGGTGTGGAGCACCTAGAGGAAGGGGTGGAGCCAGCAGGGCACTGGGAGATGTGTTCTACAACTGCAGTCAGTCTGGACATTGGGCACGCACCTGGGGGTAACAGCAGGGAGTAACGGTCCCTCCTAATGCAGGTATGGCACCTCTACCACCCCAGCAGGGCCAGTATCCACAGATGGGTGGACACCCGTCTTATAGCCCATACTGACACCCCTGAGGAGGACCAAGGCAACGTGGGCACAGCAGATCCCATGTTGCCTGAACACAGCAACCTCCTAAACCACTGCTCTCCTTTTTGGCATGTGGACAAATGCTTCAGCATGAACAATATTTTTACAGCCAGTTGCAGAGGCATATGCTGACATCTACTAGGGACTGCTGACCGAACCTCCAAGCAGCATCTTCTCTGTGTATCAGCTGTGGAAACCCTGGATTCAAAGTCTCTGCCCCTACACCTCTCCGCTTGACCCGCCCCATGTCACTCTGTTCTACGACCATTGTCACACTGAATGGTACCAGATTTGTTTAATGAAACAGTAGAAGGTAGGACATGGTTTATTTCATCCAAAAATATTTATGTGGCTCTTGAGGGTGTGGCTACAACAGTTGATTTTACACCTGACCAAGCAGAATGGTATTTAATGTCAGATGAAGCTGTTCCTCATGTTTCTCTTTCTTTGCATCCTGAGCATCAAACTAAGGAACTGGGAGGAGTGGTAAAGCGCTCTCTTGCAGCTGGGGACTGGCAGGACACCTCAGTCACCAACTTAAGTTTGGTTACAGAGTTCTCAAAACAGGTTCCAGAGAAACTAACCGAGGGACCCCAGCCAACCACGTCCGACGCTGAGTGGGTCCTGCTGAAGGTGATCAAAAGGAAGTGGTCTGAACCCAGGTGGACCGGTCCATTCCAGGTCACAGAAATAACTTCACACGCGGTGAGACTCAAGGGTAAAGGCGACACCTGGTACCACTGGAGTCAGTGTACTGCGACAGACCCTCCGCAGAGATCCCTCGCTGAGGTCCAGGAAAACCTGAGAGAGAACACGACAACAGAAGAGCCACCTTCTCACCCTACAGAAGGGGCAGAATAATCCCCTAGGGGTGAGGAGAAGTCATCATACCCATAGGTTAGTCTACACCTTAGGTTCAACAATCTGCAAAAGTATTCATACCCACATAGGGGCAGAATAATCCCCGGGTATGAATCCCAGGTTCCAGGTCAGTCTACACCTGTGAGTTGAAGACTAGGACAGCATACAGCAGAAGAGGCGGTAGTGATTGAGCTTCCCTCTCACAGGGTGGTTGTAGCTGCTCTCCCACCCAGAACAGAACTGAACTAAAAAACTTTCTATTTTTCTATTTACAGGGTTTGTTCGCTCATTGTATATTCCAGGACTTGTAGTAAGTATTTTGATGAAAGTATGAGCCAAATGGCAAAAACCCTACCCGATAGGGGTTGGATTTTGGTAGGTTCATGCATTATTTCCTTTTTTATTGTTACATTGATTTTAAAAATAACCTGTGGGGCATTTTAGGGTGAAGTCATTATTAATTGGTTGGAAAATATGTAATATGGAAAATGTAATATATATATATATATATATATATACTACATTTCTCACCTACTGTTTTCCACAGACAGACTTATCATGGGGCACTGTTCAGAGTGTCCCAGCTGTGCAGTCCAATAGCCAATCGTGTGCAGTTGCTAGGGCAAATGAATAAATATATATGGCCAATCAGTGTCGCAGAATTTCATGGCCTTGGGGCACTGAAAATATCGCCCCTCGCAGGTAAAGAAGAAACGCTTGTGCGGCGCAGTCAACCAGAGGGATGATGGCGAACTTAACAAGTGGGGTGCAACTTCCACTTAAGTGAGATCCTTTTATCTACCCGTTCGCAAGAATTACAGATGAGAAGAAAATCCAAGTTAAGGAGCTGGGACCCGACAATATCATTAACCAGCAGACCAAGGAGAAAAATAAAGTCTACAATCAGAGTTTTTGCAAGAGTTGGTTTGAGCAGAAGACATGGATGACCGGCTGTGGAATAGCCAGTGCACTTTTCTGTTTTTTCTGTTCCCTGCATTCTTTTTAAAAGTGCCAAATGTGATTAAACGTGGACACAGTCAGGACAAACCAACTTGAAGCATCTTTCCAACCGCATTGAGAAGCATGAACAACCAAGAGTTCATTTGGAAAACTGTGTCACAGGTACGGTTCTTGGAAAGATTAGCATAGTGGTGCAGCTGGATGATGGACACCGCGTTGCGGTAAGAAGGCACAGTGAAGAGGTTGATAAGAATCATCATATTTTATATATTTTACACTTATGTTAATTTTGTTCCTAAAAGCAAAATTAATATAGTCTCTTTGAACATGTTCAAATAAGGTCTGAGTGATTTGGTGGCAGAAAAGTCTAGATGTTTTCTAATCTAATTTTGCTTCACATAAAAATAGAGACAACAATATAGGCAGAAAATGTACAGTTGATAGAAATGATGAGTCAGAACTCACAGTCTCCAGCAAATACAGGCCCCAAGCAGAAGGACTTATGTGTGATGGTGGTACAGTGGTGAGCATAGCTGCCTTCCAAGCAGTTGACCTGGGTTCAATTCGCAGTCATTGTTTGTTTTATTTGGCGCGACTCCTACAGCGTTATTTTTGTTTTTAGCTAAGATGTAGGCCGATGACGCCACACGACTAAGGTGTGTTTCAGAGACAAACGGAAAGCGCTCCTTATCTCCCAAAGAAGCTTTGCCATTAGCCAGACTTTGATAATGTCACTGGTGTTTCTGCAAAGGTGAAATATCTAGTGTCCAGCAGATAGAGAAATCCAACAAGTTCCCAAGCAGAAGATACCTGCCAGTAATGTACAGTAATATTCAGTTACATCCAACGATCGGGTCTGCAGAGCAGATCACCAGTACTGACCTTCCCCTTCCCTCCATCCAGGACTTGTACAGGTCTAGTGTCAGAAAAATAAAGCCAATGTCTCTGCAGACCCCACACAACTGCTACAAAGCTCTATCTGCAAAAAGGAGCCACCACAGTGATAGTTTGTGCCCCAAGGCTGTTTCTCCGATGAACACTTAACAGTCCCAAGGTGCCCAGATCGATACAATGCATAGTTGCACTAATTCAAGCTTGTCTTCTTTTGTAAAAATACTGTATACATATTTACATAGCGCTATACTAGTGCAGGCCATTTACCATTCACCAATGTTTAATGTAATGTTTGCAGTATTCTTTTTTGTAAATGGACAAAATTGGCCTTTTTAAGGTTAATATTGTCTTTACTATTATTTGATTTATCGTACGGTTAAATGAAGCCAAATAAAAAAATAGGAATTGAAATATATTTTAGGAAATTAAAAAGAATATGTTCTAACCTGTGTGGAATAAAACCTTTTACCTTTAATAAAGGTAATATGAAAAAAAACAAAAACATGAGGATTTGGAATGATTTGGAAAAATAGCCAATGAGACCTAATTTTCTAGATCTTCAGAAAGTAAATAAACTGATGTGTTAAACAGTAACATGGTACATGCATAAAAAGTGTTTCATATGTACATCATGTTCACAATTGCTAGGCAAAAAAGCATTTTCACCATATCATCAAACTGCATAAACTCGAATGCTTACATGTCAGGTGATGTGTAAATGTCTAATGAGAAAGAGTGTGTTCTATAGATATCAATGTCCTATATCAAAGGGTGCATAATAATTAGACAGCCTCTAGTAACTCAGGCAAAATTCCAAAAAAAATTCAAAATTGTAAAAAGTCTTTCACAGGGTGGCAGCACTCCAGACATTTTCAAAATATTGGAGCATGATCAGAAAACCATCAAATGTTTTGTTGCAAATAGTAAAATAAGTGGCAGAAAAGGCATTAGGAAAGAAATGCTAATTATCTGCCAAAGAATTTAGAAGATGTAAAACTAGCAGGAACCCATTCTCCAGCGCCTTCATATTCCAAAACTCCAACCTACCTGCTGTTCTCATCAGTCCACAACATGTTCAGAGCTCAGAGACATGGCCAATAAGTTGAAACATCAGGACTGGGCCAAAAAATGTCTAAAGACAAGTTTTATGAACTGATTAGATGGGAGTGACCCTTGATGGCCCAGATGGACGGGACCCGAGGCTGGGTCAATAAAGAGCACATACCTCCAGATTGAATCAGATGTGAACAAGGTTGTGGTCGGGTACTGGTGTGGACTGGTATTAATAAGGATAACTAGTTGAACCTTTTAAGGTTGGAAATGGACTCAGAATCAACTTCCAAAAGTACGGCCAGTTTTATGTACAAGAAAAAGTCAGAATCCTTCCAGAATACCATGATTTTTCATTCCATAAAATGAATCAAATACTCCACTGCGTGGCTAGCCTGTAAAGGCCTTAACAATGAAGGAATGAGATCATGGACCCCTGGTCTGAGGTTTATTAACATGTTGGGTCGACTGAGAGCACTGGAGTTGTTAAAAAAGAACATGGATCCCCAAAAATACAGCTTCCCTAATAATTGGCGACACAGTGAGCATTTATTGCTCAGGCAGAAACAGGTCTAATTGTAATGTCGCATATGCATGTCTTAGTTTTTTTTTAAATTATACCAACCTAAAGTTTCAGGTTGCTGCAGGTCTGGCACTGCTCATTCACCCCTCGTATTCTACCGCGGTGAAGTTATCTTGAAGTTGGATATTGGATATTCAAGCTCCGCGTAGTTAGTGGCATCTAGCTCACGGTTGATCCAATTCAGGAACTCATATTTCGGCTAGCTGCTCTCTGTTGCTCCCTCTTCTGAGGCGCAGTGGTTCACAATACGTTTCCGAACCAAACACTCTTGGGAAATAAAAATAAATAAATTCCTTGTCTTGTGACCAACTAAAACAAAAATCATGGTAAATCATGCTACTAGATTACATAAATGAGGCACATTAATTTTTTATTCAATTTTAAGCCTTTTTATAATTTTTAGGATTTTGTAATTAAAAATAAGCATTTTTCTTCAATAGCTTCCAAGTCATGTGACCCACTGACACATAATCTGTCTGAAATTGTTCTACTAGACTGGATAGATGAGAAACACTCGGTTATTTATTCCATTTTAAGTCTTTTTACATTTTTCAGGAATTTTGTTTGTCCAAAATTTTGATTTTTCTTCAATAGCTTCCAACCCAGCCAGCATACATAGGTAGCCCCACATGGGATAAATAAGGGCAAACAATATAGGTCCCATTTTAGGTTAACCATATGGGCCTCATGCAGTTAGCCCAGTTAATTCCCATGCCCACTCATTACCCATGTAGCCCACAATAAACCCATGTGGGGCCCACCCATGGATGCTCCCTGGGATACCTCCCCATTCAACCACTGATGTGGATGAATGTGATCTTTTGCCAGCTACATCTTCTGCAACATCTTTACAATTTAGGTAAAACATAATTTTTCTTTAGATTATATACAGGGGTTGGACAATGAAACTGAAACACCTGTCATTTTAGTGTGGGAGGTTTCATGGCTAAATTGGACCAGCCTGGTAGCCAGTCTTCATTGATTGCACATTGCACCAGTAAGAGCAGAGTATGAAGGTTCAATTAGCAGGGTAAGAGCACAGTTTTGCTCAAAATATTGAAATGTACACAACATTATGGGTGACATACCAGAGTTCAAAAGAGGACAAATTGTTGGTGCAGGTCTTGCTGGTGCATCTGTGACCAAGACAGCAAGTCTTTGTGATGTATCAAGAGCCACGGTATCCAGGGTAATGTCAGCAGACCACCAAGAAGGGCGAACCACATCCAACAGGATTAACTGTGGACGCAAGAGGAAGCTGTCTGAAAAGGATGTTCGGGTGCTAACCCGGATTGTATCCAAAAAACATAAAACCACGGCTGCCCAAATCATGGCAGAATTAAATGTGCACCTCAACTCTCCTGTTTCCACCAGAACTGTCTGTCGGGAGCTCCACAGGGTCAATATACACGGCCGGGCAGCTATAGCCAAACCTTCGGTCACTCATGCCAATGCCAAACGTCGGTTTCAAAAGTGCAAGGAGCGCAAATCTTGGGCTGTGGACAATGTGAAACATGTATTGTTCTCTGATGAGTCCACTTTTACTGTTTTCCCCACATCCGGGAGAGTTACGGTGTGGAGAAGCCCCAAAGAAGCGTACCACCCAGACTGTTGCATGCCCAGAGTGAAGCATGGTGGTGGATCAGTGATGGTTTGGGCTGCCATATCATGGCATTCCCTTGGCCCAATACTTGTGCTAGATGGGCGCATCACTGCCAAGAACTACCGAACCATTCTTGAGGACCATGTGCATCCAATGGTTCAAACATTGTATCCTGAAGGCGGTGCACCAATACACACAGCAAGAAAGGTGAAAGATTGGTTTGGTGAACATGAAAGTGACCCCATGACCTGCACAGTCACCAGATCTAAATATTATTGAGCCACTTTGGGGTGTTTTGGAGGAGCGAGTCAGGAAACGATTTCCTCCACCAATATCACGTAGTGACCTGGCCACTATCCTGCAAGAAGAATGGCTTAAAATCCTTCTGACCACTGTGCAGGACTTGTATATGTCATTCCCAAGACGAATTGACGCTGTATTGGCCGTAAAAGGAGGCCCTACACCATACTAATAAATTATTGTGGTCTAAAACCAGGTGTTTCAGTTTCATTGTCCAACCCCTGTAAGTATAGTAGTAGTTTACTTTGGAAAAATAGTTTTAACACAAGTCTAACAAAAATAGTGCCTCAAAGGTAAAATCATATTTGCCTGTGATTCTTTATCATGCTGATCGGCATTTGCTCCTTTAAACTTTGCTTTTTTGCGTTGTGAAGGTTTAGGATTTGGTATTCTCTTTGGGGGATTGAAGTACTTGGACTTGGACTTAGATTGACCAGCAGAACTTTCCCTCTTCTTCCATTTCTCTTCATGATCATCTACAGGTTTGTTACAAACTGTGAATTCTTCGTCAAGAATTTTCATTGGAAGACCATGCTGCATAATGTGCTCTACATATCGTCTTTGTAAAGAGGAAAACATTTTGGATGTGAACTCTGCTGGTCTGAGGTACTTCTTCTTTGCCAGGATATTTCATTTCACCAAACCAAACTATAGCTCCACGTGGCAGTTGATTTCTCTGGTTTTGCAAGTTTTATTTGTCTCACCGGTTGTTGGTGTCTCATGTCGGGTCAGATCTCCAAGCAACAAACCACTCCACAGTGGGATGATCCCCATGTAGTTTTTCAGCAGAACATCAATTATACCAGGACAAAATAAGTGGTTTTTAATATTCACTGACAGAAAGTCACACTCTGCTTGGTCCCATATCACTTGAAAGGTATGTGTAAAGGGTGACTTTCCAACAATACTTATAGTTTGGAAAGTAACTTATAGTTACTTTTTCAGTGATCATTTCCTCGGCTTATGATACATATTGATATTCTTTATCCTCGTTTTTCTTGTTTTCCGAAATGCAGCTGTCGAGGTAGGTTTGGCTTGTTTTTACCAAATGGGTACATTCTTTTGCATCAAAGAGTACACACGTTATGAAACACCTCCATGACAAGCTGCATCCTTTGGCAGTTGAGTAGGTATGCAAAGCAGAATGTTGCATACTCCTGTATGCCTCGGTCTGATGTTTTTCTGCCAAATGCTTGTGTCACAGTCTTAACTACATGGGCAGAGCACAGATGCAACACAGTAAAGTTTGTCATACCAGCAGTGCGTCCATGCACAATGTTAAATGCTCTGGCAAGGTACATAGAAATATCTTCCTTGTTGATAGATATAAGCTCGTTATTAATCAGAGCCTAACTGTAGTCTGTCTCAACCTGTGCAATTTGTAGTTTTGTCATTTGTGATAGTTTCCTTTTGAATTCCATTAGCCAATGAGAAATGGAAGGAATGCTATAGCTGTTGGTGATCAGTTCTGTTACAGGCAAAGGTGGTTTATCCTTGCCCATGCCCGGCAAAACTAAAGCATAACACAGAACTTGCTTGTCTTGCTCAGGGTTTTTTTGCATCAAGGTGGAGGGTAACGGGTGATGACTGCCTTAGATGTGCCAAAATCCTTAATCCAGTGTCTGTGTATAGGTGTACTGCAAATGGATCAATTTGGGGGTGCTGAAAGTAACCCTTTGATGATGCTTGAGAACTTGTTTCTTTAGTTACTTTTTGAGTTAACATGAGTTCAACCATAATGTCATCATGGAGCCTTGTACTCTTATTCAACTCAGACTATATTTGTTTCAGTACATCTTTGGTTAGGCTTTCTGTTATGTTCCTGGCCATAATTTGTTGAGTGGGTATTGGCTTCAACATCGAGTAATAGTAATGGCTGACACCACCTGCCAAAGCTTTGCCAATCTTACGTCTTCTCAGGTATTTTGCTGGCCTGAATCATCTATGTTTCTTATGGTGTTTGACCTCACCAAAGCATTTCACTGTAAAAACAGATGTTTTTGTCTTCTGATTTGAGAATCCTTGTTTTTTTAAAAGTGTACATTGCATTGCATCCATTAAAAGTGCATTTTGCAGCAGCATTAAAAAATGGAGACATCTTCTTACGACTGTTGTTAATCTTCACATGCTGGTATGTAAAAGAAAGAGTACAGCATGGATTATTTTCCATGAACTGATGATACAATGTGACAGTCCAAGGGGGACGTAGAACTCCCCCCATGTTTTGTTTTTATTATATTCCACTGTTTCCTTGTTATCATAATTTTGAATGTTTTTGGCCCTGATTTACACTTTCTGTAGTCACTTTTGTTGTCTTTATCTGGTTGTCCTTTTCTGTCCCTTGTCTTCATTGGCTTTCTCTTTGATTTTGTGCCTTTTCTGTCCTCTGTTCCATCCTCTGTTCTGTCCTCTTTTCCTGTCTGCTGTTCTGACTGTGGCTGTATTGCATGGATTTCTGTTTTGTCCTGTGATTGGTCCCTGTCCTCACTGGTATATTGTCCTGTGTAGTCAGAGGAAACTTCTTGTCCTGTACATTTTATGTGTTTTCTCACTCACTCTGTAGGGGTGTCCTTAACGTTGCCCTTGTCATTGATTTCTCTACCTAACAAGGAACATATCCAAAATGAATGATTATTAGTTGTAGATTTTTGTTTTAGACAAATATGTAAAAAAAAAATATACAGAGCCCCTAAAGGAACATTGAAGGAAAAACGGGACATTTAAGGATAACATCTCAAATAAATTTTCTTGTGCGCACCAGATATTTTATCGTGCGCATCAGATACTATCTCATACTTAGCTGATCTCGTGCGCATGAGATGCTACCTGGTGCGAACGAGAAAGATTTGGTTTTTATTATTATTTTTCAATGTCCCTTTAGGGCCTACTTAAAAATCAAAATATAAGTTAATAAAATGTAACATTACCTGCTTTAAGCACCTTTGTCCAAATTCCTTATAGATCTGCAGACCATATGACCTTCAGCCACTTTAAATAACTTTTCTCATTTGTTTTAATCAGAGTTACAAGTCCCTCACTAAAACCAAAAGATTGAGTAATGGCATGTACACCCCCAGCTTTTTGCCAAAGATTTGTGTTTTTAAGGTGCTATCCTTTTCTGAAACGACCCATTTTTAAAAACTGTTAAAAAATGCTTTGCTAAGTGCTCTTTTTTTGTACACGATTTTATCTCTCTTTGGAAATAAATTGTAATTGTAGTGATGGTTTAAGTTAGAGCCACATAGTGTTAAGTATTTGTACTACATGTCACTTAAATTCACTGTTGTTTTTGCGCTATCATCATGACATTAATGTGAATTTTTAAAACTTTATTAAGAGACTATGTTAGAATAATTTGATAGTATTGTGTCAGTGGGTCACATGACCTGGAAGCTATTAAAGAAAAATGCTAAATTTGGACCAAAACAATTCCTGAAAAATATAAAAAGACTTAAAATGGAGCAATTTCTGACAGATTTTGTTAGTGGTTCACATGACCAGGAAGCTATTAAAGAAAGGTGGTGAATTTTAATATGAAAAAAAAAAAGGAAATGCATTTAAATCAGAAAATAATGAGTGTGCCTCTGTCTTCCAGTCTAGTAGGATGATTCAACATTGATTTTTTGTCAATTGGTCACATAACCTGCAAGCTATTGAAGAAAAATGGCGAATTTATGACCAAAACAATTCCTGGAAAATTTTAAAAGATTTAAAATGGAATAAAAAAGAGTGTGCCTTATCTATCCTGTGTAGTAGAACAATTTCAGACAGATTTTGTGTCAGTGGGTCACATGACCTGGAACCTATTAAAGAAAAATGGTGAATTTTAATATAAAAAATGCTAATATATATATATATATATATATATATATATAAAATGCATTTAAATCAGAAAATAATGAGTGTGCCTCCTTCTTCCAGCCTATTTGGATGATTTATGATTGATTTTGTGTCAATTGGTCACATAACCTGCAAGCTATTGAAGAAAAATAGTGAATTTTAATATAAAACATTTATAAAAAATAGAAAATGCATTTAAATCAGAAAAAAAAATGAGTGTGCCTCCTTCCAGTCTGTTTGGATGATTTATGATTGATTTTTTGTCACTTGTTCACAAGACATGAAAGTTATATATATAAAAAAATATTTCCCGGAGCGTTTGGTTCGGACATTTATTGATGGTCCCAAAGGGAACCATCTTGTGTAGGAAGAGCGAGACGGCAGAGAGCAGTTGCCCGGAATCAGCCTGCCCATGCCAGCCCAAATAGGAGACTGACGACGCTGAATCTGCGGTATGGGGTGCCGAATGTAAAAATTCAGCAAAACAAAATTCACTGGCACATTTATGTTATTTATGAGAATGAGAAGAACGGGGAGGTCAACAGCCAACATGGTGGTCTCGCTGCATTCGGAGGAAATTGAATGGGCTGTAGTGGCAGGTGTGCGGGCTGCACTGCAGGGTACACTCCCGCATGCTCCACCCTCAGCCACTCCGGTAAGTACAACAGTTTTTTCACTTAACTTCTGTACATAAGTGAGTTCAAGAGGAATCTGCTCTTAGCCAGCCAGCTATTTAATGTACCGTGGGGTTGGTGTTGCAGGGATTTTCCTGCCGTCGCTACGCTCAACAGTGAGTGGGGGGCACATTATCGATCAAAGAGGCTCAGCTCAAAGTAACAGCTGTAAAATGCTTTGGCTTTAAGCAGTATAAAGATTTGGTTTAAACCTTACATTGTTTCAGAAACGGAAGCGTTCGGAATGAATGCCCCGAATAACAGAAGGCTAATGCTAGCGCTGCTTAACGTTGGTGCACTTGCATATGCGCCACACACAGACCGAAGCAAACGCTAAACATAAACTAGGTCCTATTAAATTGGTGATATTAGTTTAAACTTCCAAAGCACAACTGTTTACTCTTCAATTTCTGCATTTTGATAATAATCAAACAGGCTCTGAATGCATTTTATTTCTCTGTTGCACAACAGAGTTCACAGCAATGTTTACGAAGCACAGTCAGATGTCCAGATTAAATTCTGTGCTGTTATATAATAAAGTATTATTATAGAATAACATGTGTTTAATAAAAGCAGTTTATTTAGCCCCGTAATGTTTCTGCAGTCAACAGCTAAAGACTGAAGCTCATGTTTTGTTCGCAGATGTGTGGAAAACTTTCAGAGAGCTTCCCTGAAGTTCATCCCTTACGTCATAATTGTAAGAAGCAGGGTTGCTGCTACGTTTGATATTTAAACTGGGTTTCTGTTGCAGGACACAACATCACAGGAGGATGCGTTGGTGCTTTGCTTCCTGGGATGTCTTCCTCAGACTTCAACCACGTTGCCGATACCAACACATTGTAAAGATCTGTAAGTAAAGTACCAGCTTTTTGCTGGCTTTTTAAAATGGAAAAAAAAATACTATTCATATCATATGGTCTTAACTATATTGACAGCTAATAGCACGTGTTTGTGTGAATGTCGCTAGACCTGTTTTATAATATATTTACATTGCGTTGGGGGCGTGGCCACGAGTTGAGACGTTGAAGGGGCATGGTTAATTAGCATATATTGTGCAGATTTAAGTTCAAGACTTAGATTTAGGTTTAGATTTAACATTTAGATTTAGATTTAACATTTAGATTTAGATTTAAGATAAAATTTAGATATAACATTTTGATTTAGAATTAAGATTTAGATTTAAGATATATATTTAGATTTAAGATTTAGATTTAAGATATATATTTAGATTTAAGATTTAGATTTAAGATATATATTTAGATTTAAGATTTAGATTTAAGATATATTTCTAGATATAGATTTAAGATTTAGATATAGATTTAAGATTTAAATGTAGCATTTCCCAATAAATGCGAGAAAAATTCACCAAATTTAAAGAAAGTGTGCTAAATAACATAAACTTGCCAGTGAATTTTTTTTGCTGAATTTTTACTTTTGGCATCCCATACAGCGGAGCTTGAATATCCAATATCCAACTTCAAACTAACTTCACCGCGGTTCAAAACCCTGTCCTCCCTCTCGATCTTTTAACATTTTCTGTATATTGCCAGGTAATCTGTTGTGTCCTGCTCTAAACATGATTTGCACCGTGTGAAATTTAACCAGATCTGTCAACTTAAGTCAGTTTGACTGGAAAAGTGAGATGGTAGATTTACTCGGCTGGAGCTAGAATAAAACAAAAATTACTATGGATTATTGCAAACTATATTTAAGTCATACCCACGACAAAACTAAATGTCCTGTCTAAATGAACCCTGCTGGTTACTGCCATAAGAAAGCAGAGTGCTCTGTTGGGATAATATGGAATTCCTAAAAAAAACATCTTAAGCAAAATGAATATAATCTCTTTGAACATGTTTATATTGATTTTGTGTCAGAAACGTTTTACTCTGGATGTTTTGTCATCTAATTTAGCTTCAGATCATAAAAATAGAAACAACAATATAATCGGAAAATGTACCATTGAAACAAATTAAAGTTTTCGTCTTTTCCTAACTTGTTATGAGACATTGTCAGAGCTCATGCTTACAGCAGACCCACATTCCACCTCACTCTGCACGCCCAGGAAAGGTTCTGTTACGTTGGTCAGAGGACTTACACGTCATGCGATGGTGGTATAGTGGTGAGCATAGCTGCCTTCCAAGCAGTTGACCCGGGTTCGATTCCCGGCCATCGCAGTCTTTCATTTGTTTTATTTCTCTTTTTTTTTTTTTGGCGGGACTGCTGAAGAGTCATTATTTGTTTTTTACCGAAGATGACGCAGCATGACGACGGCGTGTTATAGGGACAAACAGTAGCGCTCCCAAAGAAGTTTGCCCATTAGACAGACTTTGATACTTAGTCACTTGTATTTCAGCATTAAAAGCGGAATTTCAATCAACTTAACGGCAGACGCTGTTATCTGTATTGCACGTCTAACTAAAGGTGAAATACCAACGGTGCCCAGCAGATGAAGCAATTCCACAAGTTCCCAACCCGAAAATACCTGAGTAATGTAGTTGTACTCAAGTTACCTCAGTTTTAGCTGCCTTTAACAGTAATCAGTTTCATATGGAGAGGTGTAAATTTATGCCTCATGATACCCTAAGAAAAATAAAGACATTTGTCAGTGTCTGCTGTCATGAAAAACCAGGCCTGAAATTCCTGAAAAACATTCACATCCATCTCCTTTTTTCAGTCTTTCTTGACTTGCACTCCTGAAGAATAGTTTTCCATGGACTATCATTATATACCATCATCACAGAAGTTCAGCTTTGAAATCAAATAGTTAGTTTGGATATTGTGAAGAGTTTCCTTATCTGTTGTAGAACTTTGTCACGTCATTGTTAGCTTGTTGAAGAAGTAAATAAATACTTGGAGTGGTGGAAGGTAGCAAGCTTCTATCCATCGTCTTCCGCTTATCCGGGGGCCGGGTCGCGAGGGCAGCAGCCTAAGCAGAGAGACCCAGACTTCCCTCTCCCCAGCCACTTGGGCCAGCTTGTCCTGGGGAATCCCAAGGCGTTATTACCTCATGACTGCCTCATGGCCACTGTCTTGCAACAATACAACCAGACACAATCATACCAATCAGATGTATAGTGTAATTAAGTACCAGCCAATCATAATCAGCCATCAATTAAACTCAGTAAAGCAATAATCTTTTAGAAATCAATGGTTAAAAGACGCTTATGAGTAGATTTTCAGTAGCTTTGCTTTATATTCATTGGAAATCTGAACAGAATTTCAATGGTAAGTCAAACCAATTTTCTTTTCCTTGTCATTTTAATAGTTGTAATGAATGAGCTATGTTTATATGCAAGATTAGTATTGAGTTTTGATTGTGAGCTGAAGCTTGTGACTTGATTCCATTAATTCAATTAAATTCAATTCAAAAATACTTTATTAATCCCAAAGGGACATTAAATGTTGTTGTAGCTCATACTATGAAGGTTTCCTCAAAGAGCTGTTGTAGATGCTGATGGCTGTGGACATCAGCATCTCCTGTAGCGCTCCGTCTTACAGCAGATCTGAAGAAGCCTCTGACTGAAGACACTCTGTTGTTGTAGGACAGTCTTATGAAGAGGATGCTCAGGGTTCTCCATAATGTTCTTCATTTTATGAAGAATCCGTCTTTGCACAATGATCTCCAGAGGTTCCAGAGGAGTCCCCAGAACAGAGCCAGCCTTCTTTATCAGCTTGTTGAGCTTTTTTAAGTCCCTGGCTCTGATGCTGCTTCCCCAGCAGATGATGGCAGAAGAGATCACACTCTCCACAACAGACTTATAGAAGATATGCAGCATCTTGCTGCAAACACCAAAGGACCTAAGCTTCCTCAAGAAGTACAGTCTGCTCTGTCCCTTCTTGTAGATGGCTTCACAGTTGCATCTCCACTCTAGACTGTTGTCCAGGTGAACACCGAGGTATTTATACTCCTCCACCACCTCCACTTCCTCTCCCATGATAGTAATAGTTTTTGACTTATTCCTGTTTCTCTTAAAATCTACAATCATCTCCTTTGTTTTAGTCATGTTCAAGATGAGATGATTGTTTCCACACCATGCCACAAAGCGGCCCATCACCTTCTTGTACTCAGCTTCTTGTCCATCTCTGATCCTCCCCACGACTGCAGAATCATCCGAGTATTTATGCAGATGACAGGAGTCTGTCTTGTACTGGAAGTCTGAGGTGTACAGAGTGAAAAGGAATGGTGAGAGTACAGTCCCCTGTGGTGCTCCTGTGCTGCTGACTACCTGGTTCGACTCACAACCCTTCAGTCTCACAAACTGTGGTCTGTTTGTCAGGTAATCTTTGATCCAGGAGATTGTTGAGGCCTCCACCTGAGTCTTCTGGAGTTTCTGACAAAGCAAATCAGGTTGGATTGTATTAAATGCACTGGATAAATCAAAGAACATGATCCTCACAGTGCTGCTGGCTTTGTCCAGATGACAGTGGGTTTGTTGAAGCAGGTGTATGATGGCATCTCCAACTCCAACTCCACAGCGATAAGCAAACTGAAGGGGGTCCTGATGGTTTACTGTTTGCTTACCCAGGTGGGCCAACAGGAGTCTCTCTAGGACCTTCATTAAATATTCTTTTTTAACCTGTCTTTAGCTGTATGTTGAATTGTTTTGCCATATTAGACATTTTAGATTTAGTCTTAAAGAAAATAAGCTATTTCTTTTTATCATACTTTTATTAGGTTATGTTTTCATAATATTATTACTAATGTGGTATTAAATCCTTTATAATCTTCAAAATCATATCATGTCCTTGTAGGGCCTAAGCTTTGCATTTTTCTTTCCTTAGGTTACAAGCTTTTAAGACAATGGGCGGAGTAAAAAAAGGAAAGTGTTTTTATCAGGAAAGATTTATGGGTCAAAATAATGAAGAGTAAACACATTAAAAGCCAAAAGACAGATTATTATTTGGAAATCTGGTCAGAAATTTACTTTGCCCTATTTGGTAAAGTTGATCCAAAAAACCATCATTGGCTCTGGGTTGTATGGACCAAAAATCGCAGAGTCAGGGATTTGAAAAGCTCACAACACACAAAAAAATCAAAAGAACAGGAAGACAAAGATAAATTAAAGAACAGAATTGTGTTTGGAGATTTGTAAGACACTAAAAAAGAGGAACAAGAGAGGACAGACAGCAATGTCACAGATAAAGACCTGCAAAACACTGAAGGAGACGAAGATCAGAAGACCCATTAGAGAAATATGAAAGCAGAGGACGATGTAACAGACCTGCAAAACACTGAAGGAGACAAACTAGAGAAGACAGACCAGAGAAATTTGAAAGCAGAGGACAATGTCACAGGTGAAGACTTGCAAAACACCAAAAAGGGAAAAAGAAAACTAAATAAAATGTCTGTGCAAACTGAAGCTCAGGCTCACAAAAACATTGACCAATGGAGAAAGCTACCAGCTGGATCAAAAAAGTTCACTATTACAATTAAACAAGATAAATGGCAGACAATTCTTCCGCTTAGAGGTTCAATTAAACTGAGAAGACCTTGCACCAATGTTTCATACAACAGCTTCTGGAAACAAATTCCTGTTGTACTCTTGCTTTCAAGAGTGAACAGATTAAACCAGCACACAGCTGAAAAATCAAAGGCACATTTTTAAATATTAGTGCCATTTGTACTTTTCCTTCCTGTTATGCTAAATACTTTTTTAGAATGAAAAGAAAACCAATGGGGAATGCTGGAATCAAAATATATGTGCAGCAAAAGGGAAAAATCATAACCTGACGTCTGAATAAGAATGTTCCGAAAGTGATTCAGTCAGAATTTAGCAATAGTACAAAAATTCACAATGATGTGGTCATGGAGATGTACCTCATACAAAAAATTATCAAGTGATGTGACACTCAATTTCACTGAATTCCTGGATACATTCAGCACCTGCAAATTATTCCATTTGGTGTACATATGTACACAGAAACTGGAATCAACATTCTTGTACAACATCTGAGAAAGAAAACCCCATTCACTTTGTACCTACAGGGGTTGGACAATGAAACTGAAACACCTGCTAACCCGGATTGTATCCAAAAAACATGAAACCACGGCTGCCCAAATCACGGCAGAATTAAATGTGCACCTCAACTCTCCTGTTTACACCAGAACTGTCCGTCGGGAGCTCCACAGGGTCAATATACATGGCCGGGCTGCTATAGCCAAACCTTTGGTCACTCATGCCAATGCCAAACATCAGTTTCAATGGTGCAAGGAGCGCAAATCTTAGGCTGTGGACAATGTGAAACATGTATTGTTCTCTGATGAGTCCAACTTTACTGTTTTCCCCACATCCGGGAGAGTTACGGTGTGGAGAAGCCCCAAAAAAGCGTACCACCCAGACTGTTGCATGCCCAGAGTGAAGCATGGGGGTGGATCAGTGATGGTTTGGGCTGCCATATCATGGCATTCCCTTGGCCCAATACTTGTGCTAGATGGGCGCGTCACTGCCAAGGACTACCGAACCATTCTTGAGGACCATGTGCATCCAATGGTTCAAACATTGTATCCTGAAGGCGGTGCACCAATACACACAGCAAGAAAGGTGAAAGATTGGTTTGGTGAACATGAAAGTGACCCCATGACCTGCACAGTCACCAGATCTAAATATTATTGAGCCACTTTGGGGTGTTTTGGAGGAGCGAGTCAGGAAACGTTTTCCTCCACCAGTATCACGTAGTGACCTGGCCACTATCCTGCAAGAAGAATGGCTTAAAATCCCTCTGACCACTGTGCAGGACTTGTATGTCATTCCCAAGACGAATTGACGCTGTATTGGCTGCAAAAGGAGGCCCTACACCATACTGATAAATTATTGTGGTCTAAAACCAGGTGTTTCAGTTTCATTGTCCAACCCCTGTAGATGCCTCTGATAATGTTGCATCCAAGGTTCATGGGCAGACCAGGAGACGTCTTTATTATTCCCTCACTCTTCCTGGACCTTCCAGTCTGTGAGATGCTCACTATTGGGTCCTAAATAGCACCCATCACATTCTGGTTGATGCAGTTTCACAGTACACAAAGTTCAAAGCTCAACAGGTTGAAACTGACCACAGCTGGGCACTTATAAATAGTGTTCTTCTGGTCTTCAACAAGGAAGTATTTTCAGCTACCTGGACAGGGCTTTCACTATTTGTTCAGGACAGATGACATCAAAACACATGAAGTTCACTGTGTTACACATCTGCTCTGCACATGTGTTTAAAAGCAGTTGCTCATTCCATTGGAAGAAAAACTGACAATAAATGTTTGAAAGCTTTTGCAGCCTTTGCATTTGACAGGTTGCAAAACACAACTTCACTGGTTGATGCCCTAAACATTTTCCGGTCACTATGCAGTGTTTATTGCGGGAAACACAACCGCAAAACTGTCCTTTTTAATCTGAAAGTTGTTGGGAGTATGATTATTGATTGAATAATCTTGATCAATAATTATAATTACAAATCATAATCTGACAAAATCAATTTCTTAACCATAAATCCTCATTTACGAAACGAGAGTAGAGATGTTTCTGGTGTTGTAATTGTGGCTCAACGCCTCTGACAATTACAACCGTTAAATACTCCGTAATAGTTAATAACTATTGCCGGAGATGTCACTGTTTAATTGACCATTTCTGCCGAAACGTGTGGAACTTGAACCTTATTTTGACTGACACATAACTTTTTGCACACAATGAAACACCAAACGCGCTCTCTTTATCTATGTGAATATTTATTAATTTTCTCCTACTCAACATGCAAAATTCTACAAACACAGGGGTAACACATCTAAATAAGCAAAGTCAACAAACGGTAGTGGGTATGTATTGAGTCAACCAGCAGTTTATGGCACTACAGATGAAGGGAGAGGATATGAAAGGGGGGTGTGGTGATGACTGGTGGGGGGGTTGGAGTGCAGCTTAGAGTGTCTTTTATGATCTTCTGATCATAAAACTTCCCCCCTTACTCCTGACCACAAAGGATTGATAACTTTTGGCGGCAAGTTAGCACAGTGAGATTGAAGACAAAGGTAAAATGGAGAATTTTACCATGAGGTCGTTTTAACAGTCCAGTCTTGCAACGCACCCGCGTTCAGATAGTAAACACAGACAGCTCTGGGGAACACGGCGGATCCCGATATTACATAACACATCAAAGTTTCAACAAGCAAGGTTACATGCACATATTATTCAGAACACATGAGATCCTAACCAGCGATTCTGATCGCTTCTACAACCTCTGACCCTGCCCAGGCCTTCTAATAAAGAAATTTAAAAAAAGAAATGGGTTTTGCTTGTGTCGTCTTCTTCTGCGTGAGGGAATTCGAGCGAGGAAACGTGGGGTTGAGTTAATTGTGCGTCCACAATTAACTTCAGGGGAAAGGTCAGTCTTTGTCCTTTGGTCTTCTTGACAAAAAGGAAAAATAGGATCTGACCATCAAAGTCGACTTGAAAATGAAACACGGTAGCGGTCCGTCTCTCCGAAGCTCCGTGTTCTCAGTTGCGTGTTAACTCACGTCTTCGATCGGCAAAGTGAAATCTCTGGCCTTCTTATTCCAAAGACTTCAGTTATGAATGGTTCGTTGTCCAACGAGAGAGAATGAATGAAACTCTTCACAGAGTTCTTCTCTTAAAGTGGTGCGCTTCAATCACCAGATCGGTTTCCAGCGGAAGGCGAGTTTTCAAACATGAGCGCCTCCTATATAGCATCCTGTGACATCAGACTGGGGACGCCCAGTCATATCAGTCGCAATGCTCGATGGGATATGTAGGAGCGGGCTGTCCTGGGTACAAAATGGCCGATGCCATTGGAGGGGCACAGTGACGTCCAACAACGGGCAGATAATCCAATACTCAGCAAACAAGTGGTTCAACAAAGTCGTACAGAAACTAATAAAGAAAGCCAAGACACCTGACATGGAAAGTTGGAGGACAGCCAACTAGCGCAGGAGTAAGATGATGAAGAAAAAAGAAAAGCCTGTATAATTATTGGCAGATCTCCCTTCACATGCAAATTCAAGGAGGTTCTGGAGGAGATGCTAAGTGACCTTGAAAAAGCGGATGTCCAAACTCAACAAACTGGAAATCCATATTACTGCCCTGGGATCACTGACGTCCTTTCTGAAGGCTACCTTGGAATTTTTCGTATGTTGAGTGGTGTGTTGTTGGGAGATTTGAAACGGCATGCATCAGACAAGGATGAAAAGAACTTTGACCAAAGGGAAACCAGGGACACAAACTGCCATGTTGAGAGATGGTTTGATATCACAAGCAGTCAATACTAAAAAAATAGAGACGACTGACACTAGCAACATTCATCCAAAAAATTTATGGGGCTCTACAAGGAAGGTACGGAGAACACATCATGTGTCGTCACCTCTCTGAAAAGGTAGTCCTCAAACAAGTGATCTCCAAAGACATCACACAATCCCAGGAAGGTTAAGCAAAGAGCGATTGGGACCGGCCCCACGCTGGAAGCTCCACATACTTCTCGACTCCTTCCACTGTTCCTGTTCCAAAAATGGGAAAATCAGCCAGAAACACTGGCAAAGGACAAAAGACCAAGGATAGGAACAGCAGCAGCAACACGGCTACGAGTGATGGGACCAAGCCTACAAAGGAGGTAATTTGTGCAGATTTATAGCAGCTGATAAAATTTCTATTCACTGTAACTGAACTTTTAAATGGTAGTGAATGAAGCAATGTAAAGTAGTGACAGAGTTTTGAAAAAGTTACCTTCAAATGACTTGGTAAATACTGTGTAAAGTTATACCAGTGTTGTTTGTCATATAGGTTGAGTATCTTCGGACCATTAGGCCAACTAAAGTTGTCCTGGCAGTTGTGAAAACCTGATAAACAGAAGCAAAAGGTAACCCTTAGACAAAGAGGATTCCAAAGTTTGAGGCCTCATGAAGCTTCTTTATGTTTTCAAACAGTTCTTTAATATTGTGCTGCAAGGGTTTTAAACCAGATTTCCTTGTAAGAAATTGTTGATTAAAGGTATTGATTTTCAAACATATTGATACATACTGTATTAGACTTTATTCTCAAAATCATCAGGCATGTGTCCTAATTTAATTCCTAAACTTTCTTTAAAAGGTAATTGAAAGTTGTATAACAGTCATCCTCAATGCAAAGGATATTGCTGGCCGATTGTACCAATTAAATCACTACACCATGGGTGCAATATTATACGGCACAAGAGAGTAGGTGGCCTGGCAAGGGTTAAAAAGAGTGAGTACAACTCTTAATTTCTAGAATAAAGAGCAGTATGTTATGTTACAATTGAGAGGTTTAAATTTTGCTGTACATACAGTACAGACCAAAAGTTTGGACACACCTTCTCATTCAAAGAGTTTTCTTTATTTTTATGACTGTGAATATTGTAGCTTCACACTGAATGAATTAACACATGTGGAATTATATACTGAACAAAATAGCGTGAAACAACTGAAAATATGTCTTATATTCTAGGTTCTTCAAAGTAGCCACCTTTTGCTTTGATTACTGCTCCGCACACTCTTGGCATTCTGTTGATGAACTTCAAGAGGTAGTCACCTGAAATGGTTTTCACTTTACAGGTATGCCCTGTCAGGTTTAATAAGTGGGATTTCAAGCCTTATAAAAGTGGTTGGGACCATCAGTTGTGTTATGCAGGAGGTGGATACAGTACACAGCTGATAGTCCTACTGAATAGACTGTTAGAATTTGTATTATGGCAAAAAAAAAGCAGCTAAGTAAAGAAAAACAAGTGGCCATCATTACTTTAAGAAACGAAGGTCAGTCAGTCTGAACAATTGGGAAAACTTTGAAAGTGTCCCCAAGTGCAGTCGCAAAAACCATCAAGCGCTACAAAGAAACTGGTTCACATGAGGACCGCCCCAGGAAAGGAAGACCAAGAGTCACCTCTGCTGCGGACGATAAGTTCATCCGAGTCACCAGCCTCAGAAATCGCAGGTTAACAGCAGCTCAGATTAGAGAACAGGTCAATGCCACACAGAGTTCTAGCAGGAGACACATCTCTAGAACAACTGTTAAGAGGAGACTGTGTGAATCAGGCCTTCATGGTAAAATAGCTGCTAGGAAACCACTGCTGAGGACAGGCAACAAGCAGAAGAGACTTGTTTGGGCTAAAGAACACAAGGTATGGACATTAGACCAGTGGAAATCCGTGCTTTGGTCCGATGAATCTAAGTTTGAGATCTTTGGTTCCAACCACCGTGTCTGTGTGCGGTGCAGAAGAGGTGAACGGATGGACTCTACATGCCTGCTTCCCACCGTGAAGCATGGAGGAGGAGGTGTGATGGTGTGGGGGTGCTTTGCTGGAGACATTGTTGGGAATTTATTCAAAATTGAAGGCATACTGAACCAGCATGGCTACCACAGCATCTTGCAGCTTGATTAGACATCATGATTATTGCACGGGTGTGCCTTAGGCTGGCCATAATAAAAGACCACTCTGAAATGTGCTGTTTTATCACATAGCACAATGCCACAGATGTCGCACGTTTTGTGGGAGCGTTCAATTGACATGCTGACTACAGGGATGTCGGCCAGAGCTGTTGCCCGTAAATTGAAAATTCATCCCTCTACCATAAGCAGTCTCCAAGGCATTTCAGAGAATTTGGCAGTACATTCAACTGGCCTCATAATTGCAGACCACGTGTAACCACACCTGCCCAAGACTTCCACATCCAACATGTCCAACTTGTTCACCTCTAAGATCGTTTGAGACCAACCACCCATTTATTATTTATAAAAGAAAACAGTAAAGTTCCTTGTTTGTGTCACAAACTTGGCAATAAAGCTGATTCTGAATATTAAGTACAATGTTTTAAACATTTTCTTCATGGCTTGCAACCATAATTTTACCATCACTGCAAAACACAAGTTTCTTAGATACGTTTCAAAGTTGTGTTTATTATGATTTCACAAGTATTATAACATTGTTGCCTTTTTTTGTTACTGTTTGAATACAATTTGGGTTAAATGATATATACCTTGTTCAAACAGTATCTCCATGCCCTTTCAAACCACACTTTGGTGGTCGATCCTCTGCAAAGGTCAAATGAGGCTGAGGACTGCATTAAAACTGGCTACAGATTTGAGTATTGTTTTTCTGCTTTGGGAAAACTGACAATTTACACAAATGTTTTTAAAAGAAGAACTATACAAACCTTGGTAATTCAAAATAAATTAGCTTGATTCCCGTAGACAGTACTCCAAAATGAGCCGGAACAGACTTGGCAAAGACGTGTAAGGATTATGATTATTGATTAATGAATATTTATGAAAGATTACAATTAAAAATCATTATTTAGAAAAATAATTTTCTTAACCAAAACTCATTACTTACGAATACAAATCAGAGATGTCCTCTGTTGTTGTGATTATGGGCTCAAAACACTTAATAATTACAATTTGTTAATTATTATTAAAAATTGATAATTATTAACCAAAACCAGGCTAAATGTCACTGTTTAATCAGCTGCTCTATGGAACAGTGGGGAAACTCTGACCTTATTTTGACAGATAAATCACTCTTGCACGAAATAAACACAAACACTTCTCTTTATACAGGTCCTTCTCAAAATATTAGCATATTGTGATAAAGTTCATTATTTTCCATAATGTAATGATGAAAATTTAACATTCATATATTTTAGATTCATTGCACACTAACTGAAATATTTCAGGTCTTTTATTGTCTTAATACGGATGATTTTGGCATACAGCTCATGAAAACCCAAAATTCCTATCTCACAAAATTAGCATATCATTAAAAGGGTCTCTAAACGAGCTATGAACCTAATCATCTGAATCAACGAGTTAACTCTAAACACCTGCAAAAGATTCCTGAGGCCTTTAAAACTCCCAGCCTGGTTCATCACTCAAAACCCCAATCATGGGTAAGACTGCCGACCTGACTGCTGTCCAGAAGGCCACTATTGACACCCTCAAGCAAGAGGGTAAGACACAGAAAGACATTTCTGAACGAATAGGCTGTTCCCAGAGTGTTGTATCAAGGCACCTCAGTGGGAAGTCTGTGGGAAGGAAAACGTGTGGCAGAAAACGCTGCACAACGAAAAGAGGTGACCGGACCCTGAGGAAGATTGTGGAGAAGGGCCGATTCCAGACCTCGGGGGACCTGCGGAAGCAGTGGACTGAGTCTGGAGTAGAAACATCCAGAGCCAACGTGCACAGGCGTGTGCAGGAAATGGGCTACAGGTGCCGCATTCCCCAGGTCAAGCCACTTTTGAACCAGAAACAGCGGCAGAAGCGCCTGACCTGGGCTACAGAGAAGCAGCACTGGACTGTTGCTCAGTGGTCCAAAGTACTTTTTTCGGATGAAAGCAAATTATGCATGTCATTCGGAAATCAAGGTGCCAGAGTCTGGAGGAAAACTGGGGAGAAGGAAATGCCAAAATGCCAGAAGTCCAGTGTCAAGTACCCACAGTCAGTGATGGTCTGGGGTGCCGTGTCAGCTGCTGGTGTTGGTCCACTGTGTTTTATCAAGGGCAGGGTCAATGCAGCTAGCTATCAGGAGATTTTGGAGCACTTCATGCTTCCATCTGCTGAAAAGCTTTATGGAGATAAAGATTTCATTTTTCAGCACGACCTGGCACCTGCTCACAGTGCCAAAACCACTGGTAAATGGTTTACTGACCATGGTATCACTGTGCTCAATTGGCCTGCCAACTGTCCTGACCTGAACCCCATAGAGAATCTGTGGGATATTGTGAAGAGAACGTTGAGAGACTCAAGGCCCAACACTCTGGATGAGCAAAAGGCCGCTATCGAAGCATCCTGGGCCTCCATAAGACCTCAGCAGTGCCACAGGCTGATTGCCTCCATGCCACGCCGCATTGAAGCAGTCATTTCTGCCAAAGGATTCCCGACCAAGTATTGAGTGCATAACTGTACATGATTATTTGAAGGTTGACATTTTTTGTATTAAAAACACTTTTCTTTTTTTGGTCGGATGAAATATGCTAATTTTTTGAGATAGGAATTTTGGGTTTTCATGAGCTGTATGCCACAATCATCCGTATTAAGACAATAAAAGACCTGAAATATTTCAGTTAGTGTGCAATGAATCTAAAATATATGAATGTTAAATTTTCATCATGACATTATGGAAAATAATGAACTTTATCACAATATGCTAATATTTTGAGAAGGACCTGTATATGTGAACATTTATTGAAACCATATAGCCCTGATATACTACTATTCTGGTCCAAAAACCTTCACCTAACTAAACCTGCACTATTCTACAACAGGAAGCAAAATGACTACCTAAAAATAATGATAAAAGCAAATATATTCGCATTGAGTGTCTATAGAAGATCCAACCAGCAGTTTTATTGACAAAATGTGCAATTTGGGTTAACTTGGAAAGTGGAGCAGAACCACTGTAGAGAGAACCCTTCTTGGTGCACTGATGCGTCTGGATGGTGGCTGTCAGCTGGTAGAACGGTAGGGCCGACCCCCTTTGGCCACTAACAGCTGATTGCCCTGAATCTCGAACAAAAGGCCATAAAATTCTGAGGCTGGAACTCAGTGGAAAAACTCCAGTAATAAAACTGGGACAACAGAGTGATCAGGCCACGAGGCCCAGACCGCAGCTGCTTTGAATGAACTTCTAACTCCTGGCTGGTTTGGGATCAGCTGTACAAAACACACACCTTGCTGATCGCATCCGTGCTTAAGCCACACAGCAAACCAAAACAACTCAGTATAAAACACTTCAATCAGTATTGCATGCAACAAGTTGATACCTTAGATTAACCAAAGGTGATCCTAATTCACCTTAACTATGCCTCGTCCTGCCCAGACCTCTAAGTAGACCTATCCGATTTAATATAAAAAGAACGAAATTACTTTGACGTTGATTTCTTCTCTTCACTGACTTGAGGATGGGTCAGGTCTGAAGAAAAACGTGAGGGCGAACCAGAGCGTCACGCGTCCGTGAACAACTCAGAAACGGTAAACTTTTCATCCGTCAAAAACGGGGAAACTATGAGAAACCATTGCAGTCGACTGAAAAACAAGGGGTCTCCTCGGAAATAAAACTTCTGTGGGCTTTCACCTGCACCTGGTCTTTGATCAGGAGATGAATCTTCTGATCTTCTTGTATCAGACAGATTTCCAACTTTTAAGCTCTTCCGGGAATGACCAAAGTGACTCGCCTGCAAGTTTCTGTCACTCCCAATATGAGCCTCCATTGTATCGTCTTGTGAGACGCACTAGAAATGGCAACGAAAGTTTATTTTCCGTGGGTTTTATAATCCTGGGTGACGTCAGAGTTGCGACGCCTGTTGAGCTATGCATGTCGAACTGCGCAGCCTAGTTGGTCTGTCTGACCAAAATGGATGACCCCAACAGAAGATAGGGTTAACATCAACAGCCTGGGACGATAACCCACACCTTCCAGAAAGATGGCACCAGCTCTGGGGTTTTTGTCATTGATGATAAAAAAATATTTTACTGTGTGGGATCAAACATAATGCATGTGCTTATTTGCACATGCAATTTCCCAACATTCCAAAGAACTTCCACATTGAATCATCTAAAAGGTGTATTAAAAAACTCAGACAAGACATGGCAGAAGAAATTCTCAAAGGATCAGGTAATAACAAATTAGTTTTTGTAAACTTTCTGCAAATGAAACATTTATTTCTTTTGTAACTAAGAATAATCATATGTTATTTTATACTCTTTGTTTATTTTAAGATTTAAGGGATGAGTTCTGCTCCTGTGGAAATGAGGACTTGCTCCGTTCTGTCATTGCTGCCATTTGGGTGAGACAAAAATGTTCAATAGATTAATGTCATCAATTTCAACTTAATTAACAGTAATACTTTAATTGCAATGCCTAACGACATTTTATTCTCTATGACTTTTTTCACGTCAAACGTTTTACAATGATAGACATGTTTTCAATGTTAACATTTTAAGTTATATAAACTCGAGTTGTTTAAGTATTCAGTTAACAGAAAAAGTGGGTCTACTTGTGAGCCTCCTTAAGATTACAATATTCACCATTTATTATGAGTCTACTATACATAAAATCATAGTCTAATTGAAAATATTAACTAGAACTAAAATATGTCATTCCAGTTAAATTCTTCTTTTGTCAGTGAGCAAGTTGGAGTAATGTGGAGCTTACAACTCAGTTGTCCTCATAGCAGGCAATTCCCACTGCAGTCTCCCTCATTCTGATGCAAGAAACGAAAAAGGATATTCAGGTTAACAGGAATTTGTTTGCAGCTGTATGGGCTTCTTTAATATTGGGATTTTTAATTATTCAATGTGATTTTATTTTATGTAATGTTGCATGAGCAAGCTGTAAGACATTTTTGTGTGCTCATGTAATGGTGTCTGATCTCAGGTTGTGTCTGCATCAATAAAGGCAATGTTATGTTTATTCAAAAGATTCAAGATGAGGTGCTCTATGTTTGCTGTGAGTTTGATGGCACTACAAGGTGTTATAGTGAAGTTATTGCTTGTTTTATACTTATTTAGAGAGCAATAAAATCACAAAAAATCTATCTCAACACATTTTCCCAAAGTAATAGTTGTAGCATGATGGTGCCCATTCAGCATGGACTGTTTGGAGGTGAACGATATTTCTTTATTTGAAATATCATGATCTTTTAATAATTTTATGATTTTCCTTTTGGTTAGTTGATTATTATTATGATAAAACAAAGGACAATGATTTTAGACAAATAAACATGTTTTTTTTTTACTAACTACATCAATATAAATGTATGTAACAGTATAAAAATACTAAAATAATTCCTTAATATATGGCTCTTTGTGAATTATCTAGGTGAAATAACAAAATTATTATTAAGTCTGTAACTGTAGTTGCATGTAGCCTAAATAGGAATACTATTTTTCCTTCAACAGTTAAGACAAAGAGTTATTATATTCAGCCATATTCATATTTCATAGTTAAGGTGTATATCTTTATGTAAGTATGTTTTTAACTGGCTGAATATATAATAGTTGCTAACAGTTTGCTAAAATTTTATCTCTAAACACCAATTACACTGTTGAAAACATTTCTTTATGCTCAAGACTAATATTCCTGATTTTTGACTGAAAAGCCTCTGCCAGAGAGCTCTGTCTTTGTGTCAGGGGTCTGGTTTAAGGATCTCCCTCCTCCTTTCTCAACTATTTTTACACCTTGGAGTTCTCTCGAGGTGAGTGTGAACTGTTTTTATATGTTTCTGTAAATTAGTGGTGTTCTCACAGTAGTGAATGACTTTTCTGCACACATGTGGCAGTGTCCTTATCAGCTGTAGTGAACAACGTCCACACAGCGAATCTCTCTCTCTCTCATCACGGGCTGCTGTGATGGCGGTAGAGCTTGCTACAGGAACAGAGCTGACAGAAACTGGAGGAGAAAAATCTGCGTAAAATTTCCCTCTTCTGTAGGATCTCCTCTTTCTTTTCTTGAACCATAGAATTCTTTTTAAAACACTTTTTTATTTCATTTGTTTTAAACTATAGGACAGAAATTTATGTTTTTTCATGTTTGGCCTCATTACAACCATAAACCTACACTCACCGGCCACTTTATTAGGTACACCTGTCCAACTGCTCGTT
The DNA here is from genome assembly GCF_021462225.1 of Girardinichthys multiradiatus. Classification (NCBI taxonomy): domain Eukaryota; kingdom Metazoa; phylum Chordata; class Actinopteri; order Cyprinodontiformes; family Goodeidae; genus Girardinichthys; species Girardinichthys multiradiatus. The sequence goes on along the minus strand of NC_061813.1, from coordinate 9,237,595 downwards.
ATTGCAAATGTCTAATCAGCCAATCACATGGCAGCAACTCAATGCATTTAGGCATGTAGACATGGTCAAGACAATCTGCTGCAGTTCAAACCGAGCATCAGAATGGGGAAGAAAGGTGATTTAAGTGACTTTGAATGTGGCATGGCCACAGACTACGTGAGTATTGTTGCTGACCGTGTACATCCCTTTATGACCACAGTGTACCCATCTTCTGATGGTTACTTTCAGCAGGATAACACTCCATGTCATAAAGCACAAATCATCTCAGACTGGTTTCTTGAACATGACAATGAGTTCACTGGACTCAAATGACCTCCACAGTCACCAGATCTCAATCCAATAGAGCACGTTTGGGATGTGGTGGAACAAGAGATTTGCATCATGGATGTACAGCCGACAAATCTGCAGCATCTGTGTGATGCTATCATGTCAATATGGACCAAACTCTGAGGAATGTTTCCAGTACCTTGTTGAATCCATGCCACGAAGGATTAAGGCAGTTCTGAAGGCAAAAGGGGTCCAACCCGGTACTAGCAAGGTGTACCTAATAAAGTGGCCAGTGAGTGTAAGTATGCTACAATGGGATAGACCAAGACACAGCAGGACAGAACTGTGAAGTGGAAAGAAAATGATACAGGGTTGTCCCTTTTTTTTCATAACTAAACACGTGAAACGTCTGGTGGGCAACTGTTGTCAGTCCCCTTTACTTTGATATACCTAAACAAATGGCTTCAGAACTCACCTAACTGCAAAAAGGACTGGACTGACAATGAGAACATATTCAAAGCAGCAAATGAGCCCATGCTAACCCTGGAGGAGCTGCAGAGATCCACAGCTCAGGTGGAAAAATCTGTCATCATGACAACTATTAGTTGTGGAACTCTACAAATCTGACCTTTATGGAAGTGTCAAGAAGTAAGCCAATTTTTAAAGAAAGCCACAAGCCATGTAATGGACAACTACAAACGTGTTTTAAGGTGATCTGGTCAGAATAAAATATAATTAAAATGTTTGGCTTTCTTGTAAAACACTATAAGCAGAGGAAAACTAAGCACCTAGAACACAGCGTCCTCACAGTGAATAAAGTTGGGGATTCTCTGGAGATGCTTCAGCTAGAACTGAGAAACTGATAAGAGTCGGGTGGTGCTAAATTCAGGGCAAGCCTGTTGGAGGTAAATGATCATTACATTAGATTGTATCTGTTTATCACATTAATTCCTCGAAGTTTAATATAGAACAGTTTAAGGGATATAAATACACTGTATACTGCTGATGTTCAGGCTCCATATAGTCTTAGTGTTATATTTGACACAGTTTACGTTTGTTCCTAAAAAAACATCTTAAGCAAAATGAATATAGTCTCTTTGAACATGTTTAAAGAACGTCTGAGTGATTTGGTGGCAGAAACGTTAGTCTAGATCATTTCTAATCTAATTTTGCTTCGCATCATAAAAATAGAGACAACAATGTAATCAGAAAATGTGCCATGGTTAGAAATGAAAGTTTTCGTGTCTTTTCCTAACTTGTTATGAGACATTGTCAGAACTCATGGCTTCCAGCAGACCAACATTCTATTCTGCGTCAGAACATCTCTAGAACTTCTCTCCAAAACAGGAGAATTTGCAGATGGTCAACCCGTTTTTTGTGCGATGGTGGTATAGTGGTGAGCATAGCTGCCTTCCAAGCAGTTGACCCGGGTTCGATTCCCGGCCATCGCAGTCTTTCGTTTGTGTTTTTTCTATATTTTGGCGGGACTGCTACAGCGTCATTTTTTGTATTTACCGAAGATGTAGGCCGATGACGCCACACAACTAAGGTGTGTTTCGGGAACAAACGGAAGCGCTCATTATCTCTTAAAGACGCTTTGCCCATTCGCCAAACTTTGATGATATTTGACTTTTATTGCTGCGTTAGAAAGCAGTTTCACTCAGCAGCACTGCAGACACTGAATTCCGAATTGGACTTCTAACCAAAGGTGAAACACCAACGGTGTCCAGGAGATGGCGCAATCCAACAAGTTCCCAAACAGAAGATACCTGCCAGCAATGTACAATAATATTCAGTGAATTAACACAGGGTATAGAAAGTCAATAAATAAATCAGATAATATGATTATACAGTTGCTCAGGACTTAAGCAGTCTTTTCTCTAAATAAGATTTTTTTTTTGATATTCTCCTTGAATAATACTGTTTTCAGTAACTTACTCTTACTTGATTACAAGTTTTGGCCACTCCACCTCTGCCTTATGGCGATATGTCTTTTTTTTAAATTATAGGTAAAACAATAATTACCGATAATACCTTCACAGAACCTCACTTAAACCGAGGTTCTGTGAAGTTTTAATGGGTTAATTAAAGGGTTCAGATATCTTTCTTAATGATATCTGAACTATGCCTTTAATTACTAACAGCAAATGCCTAAATTAGAAAAGGACTTTCTGACACTTTGTCTCTTTCCTCTGTTCAGCCCTGTTGGGTATGACCTATTAGAAAGTTAACAAAGAATCTCTTCTCAACCTTTCCTCATAGTTCTGAATCTGTACCTCAGAAGGCAGAACTTGAATGTGGGAGTGATTTGAACATAAGTTAAGCTAACCATGTAGTTGCAAGCTGGAAAACCAGTTTCCCTAAGTACGGTTTAGTCGAGTATGCTAAAACAAATTGCCTTCTGTCTAAACATCATGACATTGTGGTTAAATAGTAAAAGCTGATAAGTTATCCACATAATAACGGTTAGGCCAGTTTGCTGGCCAGTTCCGCACAGTAATACCATGGTCATTAAAGCAGATATTGGTTCTTTTGGCAGTGTGGGCAGGTGCCATGTCCTGCTGGAAAATAAAATCAGCATCTCTAAGTAGTCAGTTTTCAACTGAAGATAGTAAGAAGTGACCTAAAATGTCCTGATAAAAGCTTCACTGAATTTGGACTAACCTAATTACCTCAAGGCAGCAGTTACCACTGTTGCTTGTGTAGCTTTTCTACCACACAGGTTTTATAGCTGTGATGTTTTGAGGCTTACCTTCAATGACTGTCAGATATTATACATGCCTTTCACTTTTTGAACCAAAAATAAGCCCCAGTCAGTCATCAACTATTGTGGTTAGCTATATGATAGACCTTTGCTGGATTGACAATGTTGGCCAGGTTGAGTGGGACAGGAGGGTGACTATATTTTTTCCTTGCCATGACTCCTACAGTTAATGTTGGATCAGCAAGACACTCCTGCTTGGTCTAGTGTGCTTTAAATGACCAAATCAATTTTATTCCCTGATGAATGATGCAGGGTGCCCTTTACAGAGACACTGGCAGCAGTGAGTCATGTCAATGCAGCATGTTCAAGAACCAACATTTCTCTACTGCTTAATTAACCTGAAATAAAAAGGTAATAGCAAAGTCTTGACCATCAAATAAAAAAATAAACCCAGTGTACAGTCAAATATTTAGAGCTGCTAAAACAAAACACAAAAAGTTGAAAATGAAAACCCAAATATCATTTTTAAAAGCTGCGTTATTCGGTTTATTTGCCATATGCATAAAATGTAACATTTAGGGCTGCTGCTTCCACATTAACAGCTTCATAAAAACATGATAGAATCTTGTTGCGTAGACTGCAATGCTTTGATGTAAACAGAGAGAGAAATCAAAGCTCTACCTACGTGTCTGAAAGTGTTCAGCTTTTTGATGCTCTTTTAATACTGGAGTCCAGCCAGAGGGTAAAAGAGGGCCTGTCATCCGTCTTCTTGATTGGAATTCTATCATGTTTACAGATCCTTTATCCTGTTTTGAATTGAAACCAAACACACTCAAGGCTTTGTGACATGCAGCATCCAAAGCTTCCTCATAAACATTATAAATGTTTTTATTTATTCAGTCCAGGCTGGTATTATACAAGATTGTGTAGGCATTTAAGACTATATTTATTAAGAGAACATGTTACATTTTAGAAGATTTAGCTTCTTTGCACAAGTGCAAAGGGACACTAATGTTGTTTTAGGTAACACAGAGAGCTTAAATGCATAATTTGTCTGTTGTCTCTGCTAAAAATTAAAGCTATGAGGTTGAGCATTACTACTGCTACTCTAACCGTGCACAGTGAGCTGCCAAATTTCACTAAGCTAACATTTGTCAACCGTTCAAAGAAAAGGCAACACAATCAGTCTAAAAGGGAACTTCTACTATGAAACACTCAGAATAGTTTGACTGGGCAGTTTCTGTAGCCTCCAACAGTCTGTCAAACCATTGAGTGAAGGCCACCAGACACAGAATGTGCCTCCTTAATGCACCAACAAGCACTACCTGAGACTTACTGAGTTTCACAAGGGGTTGAAATTAAAGTTGCCCAATATGTGATGAGAATGGTCACCCAAAGCTGGTGAATGTACCACCTAATGTGAAGGTTTTATGTTACCAGACCCACCAAGGATTAATGTTTTTCTAGCAATGCAGAACCCTATGGCATCTGCCCCCTGATGGAGAGGATATGAAGGTTGTTCTGCGCCAATTATTGTTTGTATCTAGACCAACAGGGTGACATCCCCAACTGACCATCAGTGTTCCTGAACTGCTAACCATTATATCATCTTATTTTGAAGCCAATACCATCCAGACACAAGTGCCATTTATTCATGATTGGAAGGAGGTTAGGAAAACGTCTGCACTGACAGCTTACTGCAGTTTACTCCACATTATAAACACATAAAAAGATGAATTTGATATATTTTATACTCTTTTAGTCCTTAACATTTTATCTAAACTTAGCACAAAAGATATTTGATTTCCTTGATGAAACAATGATTTTTGACAATAAATCTTAAACTGTTGGTAAATCTTTTTATTTCCCTATAAATGCTGGCACACTAGTGTGAGTTGAGTTGTGGGCAAACTCATTGGCAATGCCAGAGAGATTATTCTGCTATTGACTCTTGTTTGGTGTCTTTTATTGGATCGGATGATTAAAGTTTGAAGAAATATTAAGCAATATATTAATTCTCTGTTACAACAGTGAAATAATTGACCTAACACAATTTTTCTTACCTTCTGTCCTACTTACAGATTTTTTTGGATGTTTGCAGGAGTACTTCTAAACCTGTTATACTACGTTTTCAACAGTATGTGAACAATACGGCTAAAGATTTTTTTTTGCAGTTCAAACTGGGTCCCAAATGGGTGATTTTAACATACTGGACAGAATGAAAGGCAACATATTTCATGCAAAGACTTTTATTTATGAACAGTCTGCAGCACGGAAACAACAGCACAGATTTGTCTCGAATTCTGATCAGCCTTAATAATCATACCAAGTATGGTTAAATACTGTGCCTTCAAAAACACCTCCGTCTTCACAATAATCTAAAAATACCATGTTCTGTTTTAAATATGTAGCTTAACATTTGTAAAATAAAATATACATTGTATGAAATATAACAGTTGTTTATTGGATAGACTATATTGTACCAAATGCAATTATTATATGCAAATACACCTTTTCTGTGACTTCTTACATATTACATGCACTAAAATAAAAAGGGAGGGGGTGCAGCACTTACAAAAAAGCTGTACATACTTCTGTAAGAAAATAGAAAATATCAAAGCAAGATGTGCACCAGTTGTCTAGATTATGTTACAAAAAGATCTACAAGGATGAACCAGATAACACTGGAGCACGGAGGTGCAGGAATACTGAGTTGGAGACTGGACAAAGACCTAACCTCGTTATGAACCCTCCATAGAACTGCTTCCATACCGGTTCAAACAGGTTTTACCACACAATTTAAATACAGTTGGATCACAGAATGATATGGTTGCACAAGCAAAGTGGGTAATAGCATTTTAGCTTTGAACTTTGCTGGTAAAAATAAATGTCCAATGCATAGCATAAAGTTTGGTTTGGCATGTTTGTCAATTTTTTTCTATTGCTAACCAACTGCCAGTTCTACCTGCAACTTTTACAATACTGATATGTCAGCATGAAGTTATTAGACACGCCCAGATACTCTGACTAGTATTCCAACAGCAATGTTCTGTACAGCATTGTTACTAAGCATCTCTAGCTTAATATTATTATTGCCTAAACAGTTTCATATGTTTATCTGCTAAAGTGAGTAAATGGAGCTTGTTACTGTCCAGTTAAAACAGCAAACCGGACGGGTTACACACAGATAAAGATCTCCACTGAGACAGTGTGTACAAGGCACACTGCGATCTATAACGCTACATCTATGTTTTTCTGCAAAGAGGACACAAACTGACAAAGAAACCTAAACAGTTCCAGAGGTTTGCATAAACCAATCATGGGTTTGACTATCAGAGTACCTTCTGGGCTTTTAAGGATTTATTGGAACCACTCTTTTACCAAAGTGGAATATTTATGCAACCTACAAGTTTGATGATTTTTAAAAACAAGATGCACAAGTTTGAATTTATGGTGGATTTCCTCTAATCCACACAGGGCTGGAATTATACATACATTCAGCTAAATAGTTGAAAAAGTGGTGTTGAAATTTCTACATTGTTTTTGTATGACAGTACTCAATGGCCCAACCAATACTGAGAAAAATGGGAAAGTCCAAGGGAACATCTAAGAAAGAATTTTAAATTTACACAAGTCGGGAATGTGTTTTGGAGTCATTTCTACAGAACTGGAAATTCTAAGGTCAATTGTATTTAAGTTGTATGTATGTTATTCAGATATGACCCAAACCAATTTGTAATGATTTAAAGAAGACCCAAACTATCCCCCTCAGATAAATGGAACCGACTTATGTTGGTGAGAAACAACCCAAAACCACCAAGACTCAAACCTGCCATAACATGGATGGTGCTGGAACATCACTGTCCCTGTTCATAGTTAAATGAGTTTTCCAACAGGGCAAAGATCTCAAACACACACCAACACTGGTTTGGAATGGATAAAAAGGGGTTACAATAAACCTCTGGAACTGCCTTCCCAAAGCCCTGACCTCAGCTCCAAGACCATTTATATACTATGTTGTATCATTTCTGATAAGAGTGCTCAAATATCCAGCCAGAATTATGCCAGAGGCTTTCTGTTGGCCTTAGCAAGTGAGGTACACCTTGTTAATGTAAAAATAACCAAATATTAGTGGGGTTTCTGGGTATATTTGAGCCTGTACACATATAATTTGGACCCTTTTGTTCAAAATAAATGTAAAACAAATGCAACAAATTCTTTTTTTATGTTTGATGTTATTCATTGTATAGTCATTCCACCCTAGAGGAAAAATAGTTTAAATAAATCATCAAAAGCCCAAGGTTAAGATGACATGGATGTAAACCTCTCAGCGGAACTGTATATACAGGTCTATTAATTCTACACAAAATGTACGGGATGATTTTTGGAACAGTATGTGGTTTAACTAAAGACATTTCTAAACACAGTGTGGCTACATTTACTGAGAGCGAGCAAAGAGGATCGCTCTGAGAGTAATCTCCGAGAATGTGAGGAGATTACCAGGTGTTTGGGAATAACATCGAGCCAGTAATCTCTGCAGTGCAAATCTAACACTTGTACCTTAAAGTAAAGCTTCAAAGCAAATGAGATTAGCTCCTTGTAATAGATTTACTACTGGAATTATGTCACAGACGCCCCGTATAGGATAGCTATATTGCTCTTGAGTTTAACTATTCAAGGACCACAGTGTTTCTCTTTGCAATCCAAACTCATTTCGTACATTCTCTATCACACGCCTATAGGAGAAAACAGGTAAGGAGTTTCATTACTGCTCATACACGTAAGGATTACACTTACAAAACAAATCTAATCTCTCAACATACATAAGAAAATATACATTTCAATTTATTGTCTTAGATTGATTTTTTTATAATCTTAATAAAATCTTAGAACTCTTTTATTTACATTTGGTGTAGGTTAATACTGATTGTAATGCAATACTGTCACCTTGTGTTTTTTTCTGTTCCGCTTAATAAACAGAAATACTCTTACATTCAGTTTTCGACATGGAAGCTCCCGAGAAGTGCAGACGGGAATAATGACGCACAATCTTCCAAACGGAGAGACAACTTCTGGGAGGAGGAAGTCTGCTTGCTTGAGAACATTAACTAGTTTAGAGGCGAAAACAATGGGGTGACACAGTTGAACGATCTAAAGAACCAGCACCAGCTGTAGCTTTTATTAGCTGTAAAAATGCTCTCGCAGCACCAGGATGGTCAGTTCTGGCAGACGTTGGAAGGAATTTGGGGTTGGAGGGGTCAGAGCTGACTGAGCCATGAGGTGAGATGGAAGTCTTTGTTGGAGGAAAAAGCTGTTAACGAGAGAAAGACGGATTTCCACAGTGGTGAAGGCAGTGGTCGGAGGTCACACCCTCTCTACTCGACTGGGGTCGTATGAGTCTGATGAGAAACGGGAGGAAAGAAGAGATGAGAGAACATCCCTGAAAACAAGGCGGACTTGTACCAAACAGGACCTGGAAGGAAGAATTCAACAGTGTTTGCTTTGTCACAGAGAGACAGAGCTGCAGTCAGAGCCTGGTCAAGTTGGCTCCAAGACTCAACACTAAACCCATCTCAAAAGATCCGGTTTGCTTTTATTTCATTTTATTTACACCACAGTGTTTGTGTTTCCATTCCATGTCAAGGCTGACTCGGCAAAGCTTGGGAGAAAAATGAAACAGAGACTTCAAGACATCATTAAAAAGGGAAAACCATGATTTCCTTTTAACGTTTGCAAATATTGGCCAGAATCAGGCCCTGCCCACACTAGCCTGGGTATTTTCCCAAAATATTTCTGCATTTGCATCTGGACAGAAGTGTACAGAAATGCAGAGGCTTTAAAAAAAGATTTTTTAAAGTGAACTTCTGTTAAAACTCTTTATGTCGTGTAAGTTAGGACACGGTGCTATTAAAAGCCATGTCATAGAAGCCCAGTTTTTTTTTTTTTTTCACTTTTCCCACTTTGCAATAACTCAGTTTCCCTTAAGCCTAAACTTTGAAATAGTCTTCAGCCTAGCTGTGCTTTAGCTATGCTCAGCATCTTCGTTTGAATTTTAATATAGTTAATGTCAAGATTTAGTTTTTTTCTAAAATGTAATCCCACGGACAGTGGAGAGGTAGATGTTTTAGAGCAAAAAAAAAAAAAAATAGAGTGCTGTGCAAAAGCAGAAATGAGATCAGATTCAACTTGAGTCTGTTAAGGTCTTAAGTCATTTAAGACACTACATTTTTGGACTGTATTTCTTTTAAATCATTACAAATTGGTAAAAAAAAAAAAAAAAAAGCTACACAGATTAGACGCATACTAGTTATCGGTATCCAGGTTTTCAAAAGTTATGTTTTCCAAACAATTAAAGTATTCTGTCATGAAGTTCTTAGGTTTAAATTCTCATGGGATACCAGAGAAAGTGCCGATATGTGCCAGCTGTATGAAATAGAGAGAAGCACCAGAATACCCTTCCCTCACCTGTTGCTGCCTACTGTTATTGTTCAGCTTACAGCTACTAAATGTTTCTGCCGAAAACAAGAAAAACAAAATTTGTTGTTCAAAAACATTTCTGTTGAAGATGAAGGAGCACCACCCATCATTGTTTTAAAGCTAAAGTTGTCCACCTACAACCTGAATTTTTGTTAAGCAGGCAACTGCAGGGTAGCTACCTGAGCAGATAGCCTGAGTAATTGACTAATACCACCTTTTTATACTTACCCTATAAGAAATGTACCTTCTGCACAACACTGTAACCATTATGGTTAAAAATTAAGAGAAATTAAACATTGAGATATTATTATTATAATTGTATTAATAACAAAGTTCTAGGGCTGCACGGTGGCGCAGTTGGTAGCACTGTTGCCTTGCAGCAAGAAGGTCCTGGGTTCAATTCCCAGCCGGGGGTCTTTCTGCATGGAGTTTGCATGTTCTCCCCGTGCATGTGTGGGTTCTCACTGGGTACTCTGGCTTCCTTCCAAAGACATGCCTGTTAGGTTAATTGGTAACTCTAAATTGCCCTTAGGTGTGTGAATGAGTGTGTGCCTGGTTGTTTGTGTGTTGCCCTGCGATGGACTGGCGACCTGTCCAGGGTGTACCCTGCCTCTCGCCCATAGACTGCTGGAGATAGGCACCAGCTCCCCTGTGACCCACTATGGAATAAGCGGTAGAAAATGACTGACTAAGTTCTAATATTTCAGCAGCAGTGTGCTTAACTGTGCCTTTTAGGTTTTAAGCAAATGTATCTAAAATTCTAGTTTAAAATATTTGCGTAAGTACCATGACACTGTGGTGTTTTTAATACGTTGAAAATCTCATGCCAGCCCATGCCCACATTGGACATTACATGATAAAAGCTTTTTTATTCCAGTTTACACTAAAAATCTAATTCATAAATGTTGGAATCTTTGCAATCTTTTTAACACAATTGATGTATGCAAACACACACAACAACCTGCAACAATCAAAGGTCAAATGTCTCCTGTTTTACAGAATATACAAAATGATACAGGGTAAATGGACTGAATTTATATAGCACCTTTCCAGTCATACAGACTGCTTTACACTAGAGCCACATTCACCCAATCGCACTCACATTCATACACTGATATGCAGATCGGTAGGCAACTTGAGGTTAAGTGCCTTGCCCAGGGGCACATCAACATACAGCAGGAGGGAGCTGGAATCAAACCCACAACCTTCTGATTGCAAGACGACTACTCTTCCTACTGAGCCACAGTCGCCACAGGGTGGTAATGAATTACTTGCATTTTAGGCCACAGCAACTCTGTTAAAATGTTCAGTAAGCTGTTTTGTTTCGTAGAAAAAAGGAACAGCCTACTGTTGTATAAAGAGACACTTCGCCAAGCCAGAACAGCTTATTTCTCATCATTAATAGAAGAGAACAAGAATAATCCTAGGTTTCTCTTTAGTACAGTTGCTAAACTTACACAGAGTCATAGCTCTGTTGAGTCATCCATTCCCTTAGTTCTTAGCAGTCATGACTTTATGGGATTCTTCTTAAATAAAATTGATTCTATTAAAAAGAAAATCTTTGACATACTCCCAAAGATGATTACTTCATCCTCAGCAAGTGAGACAACATTGGACGTAACTGTAGAACCTGATCTGTGTTTGGACTGTTTTGATCCTGTGGAGCTTCCTGAGTTATCAGAAATATTAGCTTCATCTAAACCTTCAACTTGTATGTTAGACCCAATCCCAACCAAATTATTTAAGGTAGTGTTCCCTCTGATTAGCAGGCCCATTTTAGATAAGATTAATCTATCCTTAGTAAACGGATATGTACCACAGGCTTTTAAGATAGCTGTTTAAACCTTTACTTAAAAAACTTTCGCTTGATCGAGATGACTTGGAAAAAGTACAGACCTATATCCAATCTTCCATTCTTATCCAAAATTCTTGAGACAATTGTTGCTAATCAAATGTGTGAGCATTTATACAGCAATGACCTGTTTGAAGAGTTTCAGTCAGGCTTCAGAGCTCATCATAGCACTGAAACAGCTCTGCTGAAAGTCACTAATGATACTCTTATGGCCACAGATAATGGACTTGTGTCTGTACTTGTCCTCTTAGATCTCAGTTTTGCACTTGATACAATGTTCTCTTAGAAAGGCTGGAATATGCTGTAGGGATCAGGAGAACAGCGCTAGGTTGGTTTAAATCGTATTTGTCTGACAGATTCCAGTTTGTTTATGTAAATTGTTATGGGTTAATCGAGGGGTACAGCAAGGTTCAGTGCTTGGGCCAATATATGCTTCCAATAGGTAAAATTATCAGGTAGCATGGGATAAATTTTCACTGTTACGCTGATGATACTCAGCTTTACTTATCCATGAATCCTGATGAGCCCAACCAGTTAGATAGACTACAAGCATGTCTTGAAGACATAAAAACTTGGATGACTTTAAATTTTCTGCTTCTAAATTCAGACAAGACAGAAATTGTTGTCTTTGGACTGGAGTCTTTAAAAAAGAAACTGCTTAGTCAATCACTTAACCTGGATGGCATTAAATTGACCTCCGGTAACAAAGTAAAAAACCTTGGTGTTTTTGACCAGGACATGTCATTTAAATCCCATTTTAAACAGGTTTCCAGGATTTCCTTCTTTCACCTCCGAAACATTGCCAAAATTAGAAATATCCTATCCAGGAGTGACGCTGAAAAACTAGTCCATGTATTTGTTAGTTCAAGGCTGGACTCTTGTAATTCGTTACAATCAGGATGTCCACAAAATGCAGTTAAAAGCTTTCAGCGGATTCAAAATGCTGCAGCAAGAGTTCTGGTGAAAATTAAAAAGAGAGATCATATTTCTCCCACTTTAGCTTCCCTTCATTGGCTCCCTGTTAAATCCAGAATAGAATTTAAAATTCTCCTCCTCACATATAAAGCCCTTAGTGATCTACAGGGGTTGGACAATGAAACTGAAACACCTGGTTTTAGACCACAATAATTTATTAGTATGGTGTAGGGCCTCCTTTTGCGGCCAATACAGCGTCAATTCGTCTTGGGAATGACATATGCAAGTCCTGCACAGTGGTCAGAGGGATTTTAAGCCATTCTTCTTGCAGGATAGTGGGCAGGTCACTACGTGATACTGGTGGAGGAAAACGTTTCCTAACTCGCTCCTCCAAAACACCCCAAAGTGGCTCAATAATATTTAGATCTGGTGACTGTGCAGGCCATGGGAGATGTTCAACTTCACTTTCATGTTCATCAAACCAATCTTTCACCTGTCTTGCTGTGTGTATTGGTGCATTATCATCCTGATACACGCCACCGCCTTCAGGATACAATGTTTGAACCATTGGATGCACATGGTCCTCAAGAATGGTTCGGTAGTCCCATCTAGCACAAGTATTGGGCCAAGGAAATGCCATGATATGGCAGCCCAAACCATCACTGATCCACCCCCATGCTTCACTCTGGGCATGGAACAGTCTGGGTGGTATGCTTCTTTGGGGCTTCTCCACACCGTAACTCTCCCGGATGTGGGGAAAACAGTAAAGGTGGACTCATCAGAGAACAATACATGTTTCACATTGTCCACAGCCCAAGATTTGCGCTCCTTGCACCATTGAAACCGACGTTTGGCATTGGCATGAGTGACCGAAGGTTTGGCTATAGCAGCCCAGCCGTGTATATTGACCCTGTGGAGCTCCCGATGGACAGTTCTGGTGGGAACAGGAGAGTTGAGGTACACATTTAATTCTGTTGTGATTTGGGCAACCGTGGTTTTATGTTTTTTGGATACAATCCGGGTTAGCACCCGAACATCCCTTTCAGACAGCTTCCTCTTGCGTCCACAGTTAATCCTGTTGGATGTGGTTCGTCCTTCTTGGTGGTATGCTGACATTACCCTGGATACCGTGGCTCTTGATACATCACAAAGACTTGCTGTCTTGGTCACAGATGCGCCAGCAAGATGTGCACCAACAATTTGTCCTCTTTTGAACTCTGGTATGTCACCCATAATGTTGTGTGCATTTTAATATTTTGAGCAAAACTGCTCTTACCCTGCTAATTGAACCTTCACACTCTGCTCTTACTGGTGCAATGTGCAATCAATGAAGACTGGCTACCAGGCTGTTCCAATTTAGCCATGAAACCTCCCACACTAAAATGACAGGTGTTTCAGTTTCATTGTCCAACCCCTGTAGCTCCATCATACATCAGAGATCTGATTGTTCCATATATTCCTAACAGAGCACTTCGTTTTCAGACTGCAGGTTTACTGGTGGTTCCTAGAGTCTCTAGAAGTAAAATGGGAGGCAGATCCTTTAGTTATCAAGCTCCTTTCCTGTGGAACCAGCTCCCAGTTTTAGTCCGTGAGGCAGACACCCTGTCTACTTTTAAGGCTAGGCTTAAAACTTTCCTTTTTGATAAAGCTTATAGTTAGAGTGGCTTAGTTTATCCTGAGCTATCTCTGTAGTTATGCTGCTATAGGCTTAGGCTGCTGGAGGACATGACCACTTTCACCCTCTTCGCTACATTTTCACACTACTCTCCAATTTTGCATTATTTGCTGTTATTTCAGTTTTTAACTTTATGTTCTCTCTCTTTTCTCTTCCTAGAAGCTACACCTGGCCTGACTCTGTGTCTACCTGTGACACCTTTCTGGAGGGGGGCATCGTCCAAGCTTCTGCTGGCAACAACTTAATGTTCACCCTCTACCGATGACCCACTTGGCCCTGTCTTTCAGTGTTTAACCCTTTCTCTCTCCTAGACATAGCACTTGACTGAGCTTTTACTGTAACTAATTATATGTGCTCTCTTTCAGACTCTAACCTTGAAAACTGGCTCAGAGTTTATCTGTTTTTTCTTTCTAGATGAAACGACTAAAGGAGCTACATCCATTAACATTTACTTTTCCTTCCCATAGAAAGTACTCCTGGATCAGTGCTTCTTTGTTCTCTTTGTGTCTCTGCTCTGTTCTCTCAAACCGCCAGTCGGTCGTGGCAGATGGCCGCTCACACTGTTGCTACATGCATGCTCAGTATGAGAGATTGCTGCAAAGTCAACGTCAGTAACTGTCCACTGTCGCTACATGCTCATCCAGGTCAGTGAATGCTACAAATCTCTGACTCGATGCAATCTGCTGGGTCTCCTTAGACAGAAAAACTTTTTATCCAATTTGAATAAATAACTGAATCTGACTGCACTGTTCAATGGTTAGGATTAATTGGAATGTATGTACCTGACTTTTGTGAAGTGCCTTGAGACAACATGTGTTGTGAATTGGCGCTATATAAATAAACTGAATTGAACAAAAAGACAATAAGAAAAATGTCAAATAAGACAAAAGGAAGATGAGGAGGAAATATTTATTGAACCACCTGAATCACTCAAAAACTGATTAAGCTGTTAAATTGTATTTGTAAAACAATATTCTATGTATCTTAAGTATTTAGAGTCAAGGCAATACACCTTGATAATAAAAAAATCCACAACAAAGGAAAAGAAAGACGACTGGGCAAAAACAGAAGTTAAAGTTTGTGAGCAACGTGTAAGAAAGTCATTAAAGGAAAAGTGAAAAAGAGAAAAGGAAAACATTAAATCATCAACACCTAAACAGATAAAAACAAGGTTCCAGTGGGCTACAGAGAAGAAATCATTGACTGTAGGTAACTGGATGAAAGTGGTATTCAATGATGAATCCCAAACCAGCATTAATCAAGGAGACAATGGTGAAACATGTATTTGGTGCCTCTCTCATCAAATATACAGTGCTGTCAAAAAGCTTTTGGCCATAACAGATTTCTTTTATTTCACTTCACTTTTTAATGGAGAAATACTATCTAAGCCAACCTGGTTCTAAGTGGAAAAACAAATCCCTCTGCCCCCCTCCTGTTGGTAATAAATAAAATGTGATTGACAACTTTTTTAGGGAATTTGAGTTCAGTTCTACTAACCACACAAAAGCTGGATGACTGCAACATGAAGTAAGCTAATGCCTGGTCCACACAGCAGGATTTATATGGCATTTTTTGCCCAGATCTTCCCCTTCCAACATGCCCTGATTATCGTGATTTCTCTTCAGATAATCTTATGAGATAATTCTGCCGTTTGTGGCGTGTTAAGACATCGGGACTAGTCCGACTTCAAATTACGGATCTTCAACATGTTAAATAGTCTTGGCCTGATATCCTACCGCGTGGGGTGTTCCCCAAGGACAAACAACCACATAGCGTGTTGAATGTGAAGTGTAGCCAATCAGAAAGAGAAAGAAGAAACACTGAAGGGAATAACTCTGAACTCATGTTTAAACTCGAGAGGGTTTGCGAGATTTTCTGTCTGAAATCTGAATGTTTGTGAGTGAAATCTGTTCGTGTGTGGTGTGTTGTGCTTGCCGTGTGGCTGGACAACAAACATTGTAGGACCAAACCTGTTACATCTATGATTTTTTATTGTCACTTGTGGGGTCTCTCAGGATTTGAAAATCCTGTCGTGTGAACCAGCGATGTCAAAAGGCAGCACATCTAAGGCTTTGGGACTCCAGCAAACCACAAAGAGAATAAAATGCAAATGTGGTGAACCTTCCCATAGGCTGGCTTATCAACCGTATCAACGGCTCATTCAGGAGGTCATAAAAGAACCCAAAACAACATCTAAAGCATTGCAGCCCTCACTTGTCTCGGTTTATGTCAGAGTTCATGATTGAGACTGGGTCAAGAGTTCCAAGGCTAAAACCACTGCTGACCTAAACTAACACGAAGGGTCATTCCACATTTGCCAAAAACTATCTTGATGATCCCCAAGACTTTCGGGAAAATATTCAGCAGACTAAGAAAAGTGGGCCAAAATTCCTCCACAGTGACGTAAAAGACTCATAGTCAGTTAACTGATTTTATGGCAGGTTTAAAGGGGAATTAATTTTTCACTTAGGGCCAGGTTGGTTTGCATAGCACTTTTCTCTTTACTTTTTCACAGCACTGTATAAAGATGACTGCCTAAAGAACACAAGCACATTTTCAAAGTCACTGATGGCTGTATGTCAGATAAGGGAGCAGGGCAGATGGCAGCCATTATCCCTGCAGGAAATCGACAGGAAGGTACTGGAACTTTGGACATTTTTCCATCTCCATCAATGATGAAGTTATGTTTCAGGATGACATTGCATTAGGGCTGCGACTAATGATTATTTTGCTAATTAATTATTCTAATAATAATAATAGCAATAATAGCAAATGTGCTTAATAGGAGATTTTGTTTTACAGAATTTCAACCAAGTGAAGCTAAAACTATGTCACTTAAGCAATTCTGGATAGACAAAGAAGGTATTTCACCTTAAATGCATAATGTATATATTTATTGTACAGTTTTGGCTTATTGCTGCTCTGAGTGAGTCTGTATACTCCAGTTAACAATTGTTCGATTACGTAATAAGTTGACGTTTATTTCAATAATCAATAACTCACGATTAATCCGAGTAATTGTTTCAGCTCTGCAATGCATCCACTCAAGCCACCAGACAAAGAGCACCTAAAGTATTCCCCAGGAACACCAGATGAACTGAGTGACATTGCCAGCAACCACAACTTTCCTACACAACTATAATTTAAAGAAAATGGGTAATAGCATATACATGTATAGTTGGAAACATGGCATATTTATGTTTTATATAATGGATGATCCACTCCGATGGGGACATGCACAATAATCCTCTAAGGATTTTACACCCACCTGAGACAGAGAGCATTTCCTCATCCTCCACATCAGAGGTGCTACAGGTCCCGGTGCTGAAGCTTAGTGGCAGAGTTATTTCTCTTTTGGGAACGCTGCGGGGTTTAGGAAGAAGAGGAGGCTTCTGGAGCTTGGTGCGCTGTTTTGGTATTGGTATGTTTCCTCCCTCTGATTGTTGAGTGGTCTCAGCTCTACAGACCAATGCTTGGTTATGCTCTTCTTTTACACTCTCTGAGGTGTTTTCAATGTCTTCTACAATTCTCAATTCCATCACTCTTTTCTCAGTTTCTGTACTAAAATGCTTTTCTTCCCTCAGCCCACTGCTTGCTGTTTGTCTAGTTTCACTGATCATCTCATGTACCTCCTCTTCATCCCTTTGCTCTTCCCTACAAACCCCATCAATCGCTTCCTTTAGTTGTTCAAGATCTCCCAAGTTGGCATGTTCTTCCTGTTTATCCTCTTTTTGACTTCTTTTTCCATTCTCTTCCAGCTCCTCCTTCTCAAGGCGTTGCTGAGCAACATTCTCCCTTGTCTCCTTACAAGCGTCCATTATTTGGTCTTCTCTTTCTTTAGATTCGGGTTCCTCTACAGACTCTGGAGTTTTCAGGCTAAGGCGTCTTATTCTAGACACAGAGTCAAGTTCTTTAAAACGGGCCATTCTGTCTGTAGTTGACCCGGTTGAAGCTGCAGCAGACAAAGCTGCAGAACAGTTCAGCTTATCTTGGAGAGATTCAATTAGTTTGCACGTTCCACCTCTTCCTTTCCTCTCCCCACCACATATGCTCAGCGATAAGGTCTCGCCAGGGGTGATGGGAAGGGAGAGGGGAAGCTTACTTGGTGGGAACTCGGGAAGGTCTAGAAGTGATGGAGTTTCTGCATCCTGGTTCTGTTGACCATCACTATGGTCATTGCTGTGCTTTAGCCTGTCTTCTACCCCTTGCACCACACCTGACTCTGTCTCCTGGATCTCTTCCATATCTGCTCCGTACACTATCAGGGACTCCTCTTTGACTTGCACGTACTTTATTGTCACATGCTGTATTTCTTTATTTGGATTTAACTGTTTCTCAACCAAAATAGCGTCCATGTCAGGCTCTTCATCGTCAGACTGTTTGTCTGCAACACATAAAGCCTCTACTGGAACAGCAATACCCAAGATCCGTGCAGCCCTCTCCTCTATAGACTCATTTTCAGGAATTCCTTTTGCACATTTGACCTCGTACAGGTTGCTGAGGTCCTCTGCAGGCAATGTGTTAGCTTTTTCTTGATTAAGTAGGCTTTCTAAGTGCTTATCTGCAATTGTTGAGTCATTCTTATAGGTCAGAGGTTCAGAGAGCGCATATCTTCCATCATCACCATCATCTACAAACACAAAAGAGACCTCCATTGCCTGTCTTGTAATATGACAAGAATTGCTTTTTTCAGGTGATAAGCAACTTTCCCTCTCTATTCCACAGACCTTCGTCTCAACCCTGAATGGTGAGAGGTCTAATTTAGCATGTCCTTTCGACTTAGGATCAAGTTCTTCATTTGAATTGTGCTCAAAGCTGCCACTAGTTTTCATGAGAGCTGTCATAGATGGAGTATGATCTTTATGACTGAGTGGAAATGGGACTGAGAGCGAGCGTTGCATTGGCTCTCCAGGACGACCAGGAGTTTCTGTGTAGACAGTAAGTCCCACATCCCTCAACAAGGACTCTTGAGGCACAGGGATGTCCTGCCTGTAGAGATGGTTTGACTCATTGTGAGCGGGAACAAAGGACAGGAGACAATTGTTGCTGCTGTCTGAGTTGGGAAGCAGTAATTGTTTACCTGTTAGTGGTATGTTATTGGCTCGTGGCTTGGAGAAAGTTCTTGTCATTTCCATGGATTCTAGATCAGCACTAGAGGCAAATGACTTTGACCTCTTTGTTATATAGTTGGGCTTTTCTATGTGCATTGGTGGAAGACTAATTGCTTCCCTGCCTGGTTCTGGACCACTAGTGAAATGTGCTCCTGATTTAAACCAAGGTAGTCTTTCATCAACACTGTCAAAATCCTTTTTAAATTGACTCACATTCACTCTCTTGCTTATTGTGTCTTCCATCTCTTTGTTAATGGTCTCCAATTGACCGATTGCATCACAGGGTCGTCGGTTTACTGGCTTTAAAAGAAATTGCCCAAAAACCAGTTGTTCTTCACTTTCTGGTGGACTGCTCTTCTTAGGAGAAGATGATGGATGTTCTCCCTGATTTTGTCTCTTGGTAGGAGAAGATGGATCCTGTTGCGTGTGCTGAAGTGACTGGGATTGTGTTGGGCTTAGGCTGAGACGGGAGAAGGCGCTGTTGCTGGAGGGATGAAGGTTTTTTTGACCCGTCATTGGGTAGCCATAAGAAGAGGTACAATCAGTCCCAATATCAATATCCATGGTTGCATCTGAGGCTGACTGAAGAGCCTCCTGTCTCCTGATAGGGCTTTGGGTTTCTGGACTCTTAACACCTGTCACAGGAGAGCCTGTTTGAGTTTCCTGATTACGATATTGGTTTCCAGGCCAAGACCCACCAAAGCCCAACTGCTTGTCTTCATTTGCTTGGAGTACCCAGGCGTCTATGACCTCTTTTCGTAAAGGAGCTCTCTTGTAATTCCTCGATGTGCTGATTGTGTGATGGTGAGAGTAGCGTGATTTGATGGGTATCTCATTTACAGACTTGCTACGAATGTTTGGGCTTTCTTTGAGACCTACAGCAAAAGTGTCAGTGTTTGTAACGGTCAGGTTTGGTATCGCCTCATTGTTGTTCTGATCAGCTGATAAGCCTTTGTTAATGTTTGTTGGTGTGTGAACAGGGACGCTCACGAGGCAGAAGATGGTTTCACTCACTCTTCTCTTGGTATTCCTGTGAATTTCTTTTCCTGACTCTGGTACAATTGTTTTTACTTGTGTAATGGTTTCTGCAAAGAACTGGTCCGAACTGGACCCCTGACGGGAAAGGGTCCTTGTTAATGGTGACTGAAAAGCTGAAGAGGAGGATGTAGGAGATGGTAGAGTGTTGAGATGTCTATTGTTGCAGTTTTGGTCAGGTGCTCGGAAGTTACTCATAGTCTCTTTGTGCAAATCACTTCGCCACCTTTTATTTTCATTGTCTAAGTTGCTAGAAGACGTCAGGTTATTTTCATCTGCCACTTTGGCAGAAATAAAAGGCCCCAGTGGCGGGGGCAAAAAGGCACTGTCGTCGGGTGCAGGCTCCGACACGGTGACGCTGGGAAGCTCATTACGGATGTGCCGGATTTTGTCAGCGTCCGTTAGGGAGTTACCACCCAGGGCTGAGGAAATATGACGGATGCGAGGATCATCAAAGGAGATATACTGAACTCCTCCTCCTGAACGCTCTTGGGTTGAATACACAGGGTAAAGCTGCTTCTGGCTGGACGCACTTCTCTCTCTATGGTGATCAGGCCAGGAACAAGCTGGATGTCTGATGAACCAATGAGATCCATCAGGAGCCACTTGTATCTGCGGATACATATCCCCTCGGTACCTAAAAGTGAAAGGAAAAAAGGTAACAACAAAGACAAGATTAAAATAAAAAAAATATTTATGAATAAATTCATCTGAATAAAAATATGTCTATACTCTGCTGCATGTTTAGTCCTATAAGGAATCAGAAAGGTAAGATTATTATTAAAAAACAACAATGTTCCTACCTCAAACACCTGATTGGGGTAACAACTGGTATGGTGTATTGTTTTTTGTTCTTTAAATAATGAACTAATGTTTTGTAACTGCTGACAATGTTTTCATCTGAAGCAGTTTGCTGAAGCAGACTGATATGACTGATAATTCAGCTCATAACATATTTTAATGCAGTTCTTGTCAATTGACCAAATAGAAAAGGTTCTTGTCCCCTTCTTAAACTTAGCGCTTTGCTTTGAATGTCATAACATTTAATAACTTATAATAACATTTATGGATCTAAGCAGATGTAAGGCCTCCCAGACAGCTGTTCTGTCCTTGATGTAAATTTTGTCATTCATCACTGCCCACTAGGGTCTGTTAGGACTCTCCGGGGACATCAGTGTGTGACCCAGATCTTTGAGGCCAGACTAACTGCATGCAAATAGCCCTACCATTTAAATGGTGGCACTAAACACATAGCAGACAAAGAAAATGACAGGTCAGATCATAAGTAGAAGAAAAAAAATAACAACACCACTTGTTTTGAGAAATACAGCGTAGAGAACCACATTCAAACAAATACTCTCTTGGTTTTGTGGTGAGAAATCACTTCATGTCAGATATCTTTTCAGTTCTTAGCCTTTTGCTCCCCAATGAGAAGGCAGTATACAACCAACCGCATTATCGCACCCTATGAGGCTGTAGTGAAAACGTCATATCTGTGAGTGAAAGGCTGTGGTTAAAACTAGAATGAAGTGTCCTTTCTGTTAAGAAATTTCTTTTTTTTTTTTTTTATCTTATTGGGTTTGTTCTAATGCAGGGCAATAAAAGAGTTTCCAATCCTGGTTCTGGAGAAGTGAAATTTGCTTCTGATTTCAACCAAGCAATTATTTCATCAACCTGTTCACATTATTTATATACTAGTCCACATTTGGTTTCACATTCATTTCGTCTAATATCTTTTTATTTATAGTTTTCAATTCCAATATAGTGAATGGGATATACCCACGTAATGTTATCAAAGATTACCAGTTGAGAGGAGACTATGCTGAGATGCTATATAAGTTAACTGAACTTATTTTTGCCAAATTTTAATAAAACATTATGAAAAAAATGCAGATGATAATAGACAATATATTGGCTCCTACACCTTTAACCAAATACCTAATGAAACATATATGTTTAAAAGTGTTTGAAAATCTCTGAACCAAACAGATTATCACAAAAATAATATTACACTTTATATAGATTTAAATCCAACAGTGGCTCTTTAAAAAGTGGTATTCCATGTTTAAGCTTATTAGGAAATGCAAGTAACAAAATGTATTGAATTAAGTAATTTAAGAAAACAGTGATAACAACCTGTACTCAAAAGGAACATCACCATATCCTCGGAACGCCCCTCCCATTATTGGAGCTCTTTTATATGATGGAGGAGGGATATATCCTGGAGGTCCAGAGTCCTGTGCAAAATAGTCCAACTGAGAGTCTTTAGTTCTCGATGTGGGAATGGGAGTTCTGTCCCTTGCCTGGGGAGTCACTGATTCTCTGCCGGACAGCACCTCACAGCTTCCCCTGATCTGCTGGTGCATCTCGTAAGAAGGAGGTCTGGGGGGTCGGGAGAAGCGGGCCTTTGGTGTGATTGAGAGTTGGTTGGCACTAGCTGGCCTACCATTTTCTGGCCAGCGAGGTGCTCGATATAAGTCTTGGTGGGACAGTGGGTGGCCATTGACCCGCCTGTACATTTCCTGACCAGACAATGCTATGTCAACATATTGCAGGCTCTCAGGTTGTAACATCCTGGGCAGGGACTGGGACTTAGCTTTGATCCTGGGATGGACTACCATGCCCTCTGGTGTTCTGGCATGGAGCCGCTGCTGCTCCTGTGCCCAACGCTCCCCCTCGCTCTGAGACATCTGGCGGGTAAAGCACACAGCTGGATGCCACTCCTCTGTCCCCAGGCTCTGGCATTTCCTCTCAGTTGCCATTCTCCATTGCTGGAGGGCTGCCTCCCTGTCTCTAGAGCGGCCCTGTGCCTGGGCCAAGGCTTGAGCTTGGGCCTGGACTGCCCAGTGTTGCCTTTCCTGAGCTGCTCTCTGACGGTCTTCAACAGAGAGCTCTTGACCTTTGGCCTGTTGAGGCCCTTCTGGCCTGCTGTACCCTCCTTGTCCCTTTCCATGGGGTTCCCTGATGTCAGCGTAGTCCAGCAGCACACTGAAATCCTGGCCTCTCCTCCTCCAGTATGAAAGATCCTTGGATTGTGGCTGTGACCCTCTGTTGCCATCACAAAACCTTTGAGGGAAAGAAACATAAAAATATTAGTATGCCTCCTATGAAATGCACAAAAGCTGGAAAAGATTTGCCATTTCTAGACACTATGTCAGCTTTTTGTTTGTAAATCTCCTTAAGTCAGTGCTGATAATAATTATAATGGAACAAATATATTAACAACACCAATAATTCAACAGTAAAATGAAATAATAAAGCTATACTACATACATACACTGAACTCACTACTTACTGGGACCCCTGGCAAAATAATTAAAATGGACTCAGTTTCATTCTTCTAACACATGGTCACCAAAATTCCTAATGCAATTACCATTAACAAGGATCCATTTAGAAGAGAAACAGGCCCACAGTAATACAGATCGTCCACTATACTTAACAATTGACATGAAGTGCTTTTACAACAAAAAGCATTCCATATTTTCAGTATTTTCAAGACCCATGATTGTTACTCAGAATCAGCTTTATTTTAACCTTGCAAGGGAGAAAACCTTTTTACAGCAGTGGACATGCGCTCAGGAGTGCTACCAAATTATTCTGACTACACAAAGACACAGTTCTCCTTATAACAGCTTCAACAGCTCTCAATGTAAACTCCTTGAGATCCAGACTCATAGAGGAGGGACAGAGATGAAATCTGTGGTAATTACAGTGTGGCATACATCTTATCTCATATATGTGCTCTGGAGAAGACTGAGGAGCCATCTCCCTAAGACTAAACAGAACCATCTGTTCAGTCTTAGGCACTAAATAGAACCATCTGTCCAACTCTTGCCATAGATCAAGTCTGCAACAGAGGAGAAACCGAGGGGTTTGAATACTTTTATCAGGTCAGAAACCAAGGCATTTAAACAAGCCACTAAAAGGTTCAACATTCCCCCCTTCTGATCAAAACTGAAACTTGTTTCATTTGTGATCGACACTGACAAACAAAATAGGAGAGTGACAATGAATAAACATAAATAATAAAAGTAGATACTGAAGTTGATAATTAGGAGAGAAGTTATAAACGTAAGGAATGAAATTGATTAATAATAAAATTGAGTAAAAAGGGAATAATAAGTAATGTAAAGAAACGCAAAAGACTCAAAACTACACAATGTCCTCCTCTGTGTGAGCAAAACAATCTGTCAGATGGAAACTTGCTAGAAAATGTTGCCAATGTCTGTTGCACAAAAGTTCAGAAGGGTTCAGCAAATTCTTTTTTTTTTTTGGCAACAAGTTGGCATGCAGATGGTGTAGATGGTTTCTTGGTGACTCCATGATGCTACTCTTTGCTGCAGTTCTCAAACTGTGAGCTCTGGAGATTGTAAATACATAAACTGGATTTTTGTGAATAATTATTATTGTATATTTTTTTCTACCTCCCCATTGAGTACCAAATTTAAAGTTGGGATTTTTAAAGATTTTTTGGGTGTGACATTAAACAAGTGCAATAAAGGATGTTGAAATATTCTCAGGATATTAGTAACTGTGGAGGTAATTGTACATAAAAAGATCGGAAAATATCCCACTTATCCTAATATCTAGTCATAGCCAAACTGTTGGTTAGAACATAAATACATACTTGGATTATTTGGGTTATGTACAATTTAGACTATTTGTAAAACGGTGAACTACGTTATGCACTCTGGATCTACAAAAATATTTATTCATATAAAAGCAACATGAAAACATTCAAATGATATATTTCTCTTTTCTATTTGCTATTCTGCCCTCTTATATATTTGTTTTATTTGACTTTTTGTCACATTTAAATGTTGCAGAAAGCACAAAGACAATCTGGGTAAATACAAAAAGCAGTTTTCAAATGATGATTTAACTTAGAACAAAAGATAGTTACCAAGTTACGAAAAATGAAAAATCCCTCTGAAAAATTATAAGTCTCCCCCTTTTTAAATCATGAATAGACTGTGATTAACCACATTTTTGTTTCAATTGTACTAGCTACATCCAGGCCTGATTACCACTTGACCAGTCGAGCAACTGTGCTCGGTGGGAGGAGCAGTTGTCTTACAATCCGAACATGGTGGGTCCGATTCCAGCTTCCTCCTGCCATATGTTGATGTGGTCCAGGGCAAGGAAGGCAAGGCACTTAACCCCTGGTTGCCTACTGATCTATGTATTGTGTATGAATGGGTGCCCATTTGTGAATGCAATTGGATGAATGTGGCTCTAGTGTAAAGCGCTTTGAGTGTCGATATCACTGGAAAAGTGCTATATAAATTCAGTCTGTTTACCATTAGAGTCTTTTAAACAGAACCAGTCTAACAACAAGAATCTCAAAAAGCAACGCATAATGCCCCTACTCAAAGAAATTCAAGAACAGATTAGAAACATTTAACAATAAAGAAAGGGTTACAAAGACATATCTTGTGAAACAACAAGCTCTGCGATGTCTTTGAAGTGTGTGTGACGCTTTGGATGCGCTCCCATTCAGTATAGTGCCTGTTTACTGGGATCAACTGTGTGGAATTCAACGTATTCTGCATCGTGTCCGGACACCTTACTTTTCTGTGGTGTCACTTTTTTCATTTACATTTTTTTTTTTTTATTTAAGGATTAACTGACCATCTGTCTCAATGTCCATTACTGCCCCCAACTCACCAGATAATTAATTAGCTGAATTAATGAAACAGTAACAACTGTATAGTATACATGAGGTTACGTAGTTCGGTTAATTCTGTAGCAGTGATGCACATGTGCTGTAAAGGTCACATTTTAAAGGAGCGACACTCAATTTTTGGACATGCCTAAAAAATGTATGGCAGGCTGGTTTATGTGGGAAAGAACTTATGAATGCTACAGTGTAAACTGTGTAGAAAGTCAATGCGGGAGGCCAATTTTATTATGTCATCATGTCTTCCAAAGCTATTAAAATACTAGGCTGATAAACAACTGTTTATTACATTTAAGGGGTAATTAGTTTTTTACATAGAGCCGGGTTGATTTGGACAGCTACTTTTTCTTTAAATAAACTGTATTTTGATTTTACTCATGTTATATTTCCCTGATATTAGATTTGTTTAAGGATCTGAAACATGTGTGAAAAAACAAAAAAGGAACTCTGTAAAGGAAAACTACTACAATATAGGTACCATCATAATGATAAGGGGCAAAATGGGCAGAAATAGAGTAAAGCGTAAACAGATGGAATAATAAAAAGAAATCCTCTCCCACTAGATGGAGACAGATGACTATAAATAGTCATGTAATGTTAGGTAATTGAGATTTTTATGGGGGCATAATAAACACATTACACAATGACATACTGTGGCTGTTTTTTCCTGCAACATCGTCCAGAACACATTCCTGACAGTCTTTCTGGTTCGATTTTCCTTTTTGTTCCCAATGCCAGAGAGCAAGCTGAATTTCAGTGTGAGGACAGCTGCTGATGATGGCGATGTTTGATGGCAGACCGGATGGACAGCAATGAGAGACAGTCGTTTCAGACTATTCCTGGTGATGCAGACTGATTGAAAATGTAAACAAGACGCAAGCACAGATGTGCACATCCTCCAGAGGCCTCGGCTACTGAGCGTCCTTGACATTTCCATCCGCAATCATTACCGGCCGGCAAATGTTTACTGGAAGAGATGGTTGGGATTGGAGGGCAGGCTAGCCACAGCAGTCTGTTAAATTTGAAGGCATTTAATGATGAGTTGCCATCGTCAGTCTAATTGGGTTTAAGCAGCACTGGTCTAGAGAGAGTGTAAAGATAGCTCTGGTCCTTATCTAAACTAAAGCTGCCAGGCTAAATGCATTGTTGCTGAGGGGGAAAATAAGATGGATGAACAAACAACAGATTGAAATTGCAGAACATATGTCTTTGTAATGCCCACATTCCCAGTAGCAGTGGCATCCTGGCTACATGAAAATAGTGATTACTGCTTGGTGGAAAAAACTGCTAACAAAATGTGCAACCTTTGAGGTTAATTATGGCTATGTAACACATCTGAGGGGTCTGTCTCAATACCTAAAACAGTTTGTAGAGAAAAACAGAAATTTGTCCAAACAAAATGTTTGGGGGAAAATCCGGCAGCCCAGACTAATTATGAAGACAAGAAAACAGCTGTATTGACTTTGTCTTATTTGCAGAGCACTAACTCCCACATCTGATGCAAATATACAAGCTCAACAGCTCTGCTTAAAAAAAAAAAAAAAAAAAAAAAAACTAAACACACTGGCTAAAGTGGGGCAACATCCCTGGAAAATATCCCACATTCCAGCAGTCCCTATCTAAGAGATTTTCAATTGCATAACTTCAGACTGAGCTAAATATAGCCAATCCTCCATATGCATACTTTAATATTCCCTATATGACTCCTGTTTTATTGATGGTGTATGCATTATGTAAGTAGTAATATTACTTGTGAAACACTGGGAGCAAGTTAGGCATATTGGTTTATGTGAGGAGAAACACGGAAGGCGGTTTCCTAACAAACCTGGCAACCTATGTAAAAGCAGGCCACTCTTAAACGGGGAGAATGCAGGTTTGCCTAAAAGAAGTGTTGATTACAACTCCAAGAAGTCCCAAGAGGGAGATTAACACATGAGCATACATTATCCCTCCCTCTACTGCATGAAAAAAGATAGAGAAGAAGAGGAGGGATGAGAGGAGAGAAATAATGAAAGGAAGTTACACATAAGGGCAAAATTTAGAAGTAAGCGAGGGAACAAGCAGCAGCGTTAGGACGTTTCATGTCAGGGTGTGACGTTACAGCACCTTGCAAAAGTAATGACAGGCCTCCACATTCTGTAGCATCACAATCACTGACTTCAGTGTATTTTATTGGGATTTTATGTGACAGACCAACACAAAGGGCAGCCTAAATGTTACAAAGGAATATTAAGCAAGTTTTTAAGGATGTGACATGCATCTGTATTCAGTACCCTTTACTCTGATAATCCTGTGCAAGCAATTTCCATAATAAGTCACCCCAATTAGTAAATGTCTTCCACATATATGTACCTGAATCTCAGTGTAAACCCAGCTGTTCTGTGAAGACCTCAGAGGTTTGTTAGAAAACATTCCTACTTTAAAGACCAATATTTAAACTTTCTGTTCTAATAAAGCTTGTAGTCACAGTAGGTTATCTTAAGCCATCTCTGTATTTGTGGTGCCATAATCTTAGGCTGCTGGAGAACATCCTGACCACTTTTCCTCACTCTGCTACGTTCTCCAATTACTCTCCAGTTATGCATTATTTGCAATTATTGTTGCCATTAACTTTATGTTCTGTCTCAGTTTATGTCTCTTTAAAGACATTTCCTCTTGCCCGGTGTTTCTGTTTGAGCTATCGCTGCTAATCACTGCGTGTTTTCTTTCTGTAAACAACAAATTTGCCCTGTCTCTCTGTTTGTCAACCATGTCTCTCTCATTGACTCTGGTAAGCTGAGACCAAATTTAATCTTTTTGGCCGACAAACAGAATGCTATGTATGGTGGAAAACTAACACAGTACATCACCCCAAAAACAGTATCCCCACTGTGAAACATGGCGGTGGCAGCATCATGTTATTCTCAGAGTGTGGAAACAGATCAGAGTTGATGGGACAGTGGATAGAGCTAAATACAGGGAAATCCTGGACAGAGGTTTACCCTCCATCAGCAGAGCAACCCTGAATATACAGCCAGACCTACAATGGAATTGTTTAGATATATTTGGTACATTTATGAGTTAGTTGAAAGTCCAGACCTAAATCCAATTAATAATCTGCACCAAGACTTATAAGTTGATGTTCAGATGGTCTGACTGAGCTTGACCTATTTAAAAGGAACAATGAGTAAAAGTCTCTAGATGTGCAAAGGCAATAGAGAGATGCCGCATATGGCAGGCAGCTGTAGCTGCAGCAATAGTGGTTCTAAAAAACATTGACTTCGAAGAGGGTGACAAATGCATGGCACATCTGTTAGATTTTAATAATAAATTAAAATAAAATAACATTAATACTTTTCCGTCCACTTTAAACAACGCATATAAATGCACAATGTCACTGAGGTTTGTGGTAGTAACATTCAAGCAAAATAATGCAATGAATTATCTCATAGTGTAAATAATGAGAAACATAACAAGTAAGTGATCTACTGTTAAGTCTTTAAGCAGTGAGATAATAAACAAGGAGGACAGAGTATGCAGAAATCGGTACAGGAACCCATCACAAGATCATGTCTTACCCGCTGTCTGAGGTCAGCGACTCTCCCAAGGAGTGGGTGTCAGTTTGGCCACGGTTGTCACCCTCCCGTTTTGGCTGGCTCCCCTCCCTAGGTCCATTGTTGTTGTTGTTGGGGCAGCTGCCAATATATACCCGGGGCTGCCTTATTCCACTGCTGTTCCCCATGGCCACTGCAGGGCCCCTTTCGTAGCCGTTCACTGTCCGGGAGCCGGACCTGTTTTCCAGGATTTCATGGTGTTTGCTGTAGGATGGTGGCAAGGATGTGGTCGGCTGAAGGGATGAGGATGTAGGGACTGGCGCAGGTGTGGAGGAGGCGGTATGTCTGGGCAGTTTGTATCCATGAGAGATGAGGAGGTCCTCCACACTGTACATGGTGGCATTTGTTTCTGCTGGTGCTGGTGTTTCTCCCTTCTCTGCCTTTAGGAAGGTCACTTCACAAGTCTCTGCTTCTTCCCTACACACACCGGCAGGATTACCGGCACAGCTGCACAGCGGAGGCCATCACTGGGAAATAGGGAGACAGAAAAGAGTTTAGCATGAACACACTAGAAGAAAGACAGATGAAAAAACCATTATCCTCGCTATCCGTGTCCAAATGTTGTCAAGACCTTTATGGAAATTTGAGACAACGGGATAAAAGAGAGGTGCCATGACAAAAACGTCCCCCCTCTCCTACAGTTCCACTAGCAGATACCTTTTTTCACTTCAGTTGAACAGTGAAGAAGATCTGCTGGTAAAGAAACAGCAACCAATCTAAAACAGCATCATCATCAGCTGCATGAGGAGCTTCAGAGCAGTGCTGCTGCTTTAAAAACAGGGCCACTGTTTGCACTGGGCTCCCCACAGAACTCCAGCTGGTAGCAGTATTCCCAAGCCCACGTTTTGCATCTCCAAAACTGCTGGAGGACAGTGCGCCTCTGTGCTCACATCAGCATCTCTAAAGTATGTCAGCAAGAGCTGTAGCCAACACTCGGCACAAAGTCGAGGTTGTTCAAAGTGCTGGTTGAACTCAGACCTGCCCCTTGTCCCTGATCCTGTTTACGATTTTCATGGATGGAAAATTAAGGCGTAGTCATAGAGAGGAGGGTGTGTGGTTTGAGACCTTATGTTCTCACTTTTGCTCTCTCCAGATGATATGGTTCTGTTGATGTCTTCAAGCCATGACCTTCAGCATGTACTGAAGCAGTTTGCAGCTGAGTGTGAAGGGTTGTGGTAGTGTGAGATCAAAAAAAGGTGGACTGCTACTTCCAGCTCACTCTCTGCCTCAAGTGGAGTTGATGAATGTTAGTATCTTGTTCACTAGTGTTGACAGGACTGAGCGTATATAAGGGTGCTGCTCTGGATAGTGATTCCATTGTAGTTTTGATGGTGCGCTTGGGATCATTGTCCTGTTTCATGACAAGTTTGGGACAGGCTGCGGCTTTAATAGAAATTGTTACACTTGCTGATGATCACTTAAACAAGTGCAGTTAATTAGCTGCACCTACCCACTACTTGCCCTTTCAAATCCTAAAAAAGAACCAAGAATGATTTTGATTTTCCGCACATAGCTTTTCCGTTTTGGCATCGTTTTTGTTTAGGAAATAATGACAGTGTGGGATCTGGTGTTTAGGGCTATGACCAGATAATTTTTTTAAATAAGTTCTGAATTGTAAAACTCTATTAATGAAGGGTTAACAGAGGAAGTGCAAAAGGCTTCTCTACTGGGACATCTTCAAATCATTCATTTAGCAAACAGCAAACACTAAAACATTTGCCTTATTAAATAAGAAACATTTCGGGGCACGGAGGTGGTGCAGGGGTAAAACTCGCGACCCATGTTCAGAGGCCTGTTGACCTTGGCTGCATGCCCCTCTCTCCACCACTTTTCTGTCAGCTCACTGTTAAAAAACAGGAAAATAAAGGCCACTAGTGATGCACAAAACATAAAAATAAAAAAAGAGAAACTTTGACATTTTGTTTTATAATTTGTGGTAAAACAAAATCTCTTAGCCATTAAATAAAGACTTATAACAACAAAGACAGGAACGGCTTTAAAAAGCCAAATACATCCCAAAAATGACCATGCCTATTAACTTGAAGAACTAATGAATGAATTAGGGATACCCATTGTGCATCCTCAAATGATGTAATGCCCTTGATGAAGTCATGCTTGATGCCTTGTCAGAGGCATAGATGCTGCTGCAGCCCACTCATTCATGCAAACAACCTGGCTGTCCTCAATAAGAAATGGCATAAAAGAAAAGCTCTGTGCGACTTGCTGCCAGAATCAAATGCCGTGCAGATGGTATTAAAGCCAATCACACTGGAATTGTTAAAAGGCAGAGCAAAATCACTTGTTCTCCCCTTTGAAAAACAGAAGGCTGACGCAGCCTCGACAAAATGTATTCAGCTGCAAACCGATTAGCATTTGTTTTGCTCTTCAGTGGTTATTTAGCCATCATAGTCCCATGCAAGCAGAAAAAATGGAGCTATAAAAAGCCATCTCAGAGGGCAGCACCACTTCCCCTCGCCTCCTTCCTTGTACCTGAACCACGGGACAGCCCGCAAGGTGATTAGGTGATTAACGGGATCCAGAACCGTGAAAACGCCACTCCTTTTGTGCGTCTGGCTCTTTAATACGATTATCTTTTTTCATTTAAAACCCTAAACCAGTTAGTTTTGGAGGATTGACTCTTGGCGCTTAGCCAGTTAATACTTTTGTTGAGTTTAACTCTTCCCGTATGTGATTTGAGTAATCCCCTGAAGAACAGGCCGGTTCTGAGTTTCCAAGGACCTTGCGTTAAAGCAATGTCAGTGCAAAAGAAAAAAAGGGCATTGAGATGCACATCATAAGATGCAGTTTTTCGCTCACCATTATTCCCTGAACGTCAGCTGAACTTGTGTATGGCAAAAAGCCAGACATGATGCCTTTTATCTAACATTATGTTATAAAAATGCTGCGAATGGTTTTAAAAGATAACCAAAAAAGGTTATACAGTGGGTAAAATAATTATTGATCATGTCAACTTTTTGCTCAGTAAATTTGTTTCTAATTAGCCTATAGATATTAAATTTAACATCAGGCTGTTTGTTCCTTACTGATGGCTTATAAAAAGTGTTCTCATCACAAAAGTAGCACCAACCAATGGGTAAAAGCAAAAAGATCTCTCTTGACCTTTTGCAACCTTGTTGTTAAACATACATTTGGCATTGGTTACAGAAATGTGTCTAAACTTCTGAATTCTCCAGTGAGCATCATTGGGGCCATAATCTAGAAGCGGAAAAAACATAATTACACCATGAACAAGCCGTGATCAGGGGCTTCTTGCAAGAATTCTGTCAAAAGACAAATTACAACATAATTAAACAAGCTTTTCAAGAGCCAAATGACAACTTGGTGTGAGCTTCAGAAAGACCTGGAATTAGCAGGAACAACCTCTAAACCCAATCACTACACAAGACTCCACTGCTGCAGGAAAAATATGTAAACACTGGTTTAATGTTTGCTGCAAAACATGTGAATGTCAATGAAATACTCAACAGATATAGTCTGGTCAAATGAGACCAATTTATACTCTTTGGATATCGTTGAACACAGCATGTTTGGAGGTAAAACGGCAATAAACATCACCACAAAAAACCATTACAACAGTAAAGTTTCATCATGGTGTGTGTCTGTTTTCTTCATCTAATTGAAGGAAGGATGAAGACACATTTACTGAGACATTGTTAATTAAAATCTAAAGGGATATTTCAGCTAGACAAAGATCCCAAACACACCCAAGGCAACTGAACGTTTGGAGAAAGGCCATAAAGCTGTTAGAATGGGCCATTCACAAATCTTAAGATCAGAGTGCATAGAAAGGACCGCCAGAGTCATCAAGATTTGAAGACAGTGAGGAAGAATGGGTCAAAATCACACTTCAGCATTTCATCCAGCTAGTCTCTCCAAACAGGAGACGTGAAGTTGTCATAACTAAAAAAGGCTTTTCCTACTAAGCATTGAATACATTTCAGTAAGTGTGTTCAAAATGTATAACCTGTGCCATTCCACTTTTATTGTACTAAACTAAACTATTTAGATTTCTTTGTATGTGTGGATTGCTTGGGTTGTAACTGACATCTGATGTGAACTTCATGTCAACAGTCACATTAGAAAAATATTTACTGAACAAAATGTTGAAATGTTCAGTACGTATTTTCCTATTCCTGTCTTTCTCTCGAAATATTTCTTCATTTGAACTTTAAATCCAGAACCTCCTGCAGGTCTGCTTGCATTAAATGAAACCTATCTCTCCAAACAGGCAAAGGCTTAATGAAAAGAGCTTTAGGTCATAGACCATTAATATGCTAACACATATTAACCTGCACTTACTCACCACTCTCCTAATTTAGCCCAAACCCAAATCTGAGCTATTTACCCCTGGTGTCATCACTAAACGAGGATTATCTCCATTATCGGCAAAAGTTGAGGATTTCCTCCTGTAAAAAGTGAGCTGCTTTCATATGCCCCACCCACCTCCCATAACAAGCTCTGCCTGAATACCGTTAATGTTGTTACACAATGGAATTACCCATTTTATATCAAATAAAAACCGACATTCATGCAACATTCCGCCAACAATGGTCGGCTTTTATTCCCCAAAACACAACAACATTGTGTTCCACTACAATGACTGGTTGTGTGAAAAGACACCACAGCTGCTGGATGTAACAACCGGGGGAAAAAAGGGAATGGATCAACTATGTTTTTAATGACATGGCTCACTCAAAGACAGAATGATATAACTTAAAGAAAACATATGCAGCTAAGTAAGATAAAAAATAAATAAAACCATATATGAGGCAGCAGCATCTTTACAGAATTCTGTAGGAATGGATGCTTCTAGGTCAAACAAACTGTTGTCAAGGGTAGTTATTTTGATAAAACCAGGTAACAGCAAGGTTTTGGCTGAATGTTTCGAATGTTTGCTCATGCTGCAGGGGTATGACAGGTTGCAGGTTGACAGTTTGGTGTCAGCTCTTTATTCCTGGCCCGGTTAAGATGAGGGCACGGTGAGAAGCCCGGGAGGAGCAGGGGCAGCCTGGTAGACAATGCAGTGGAGGCATCTAAATCAGGCCTCAGGGAGGAGCCAACTGCAGGGTTAGAGTGTGTAAGCAAACATCCTAGAATAGACTGATAACAGGCATAATGTGGTGAAGGATGGCTGAGTGATTTAAGTCAGTGATGCTTATGGGACATATTGCATCAACTACATGAAAAGAGACAAGTAAACCTGACCGAAGCTAACGAAGACAAAAAGAGCATTGCGAAATGTATTCATATCCATTGAATTTTTTTTCCATTTTGTCACATTTATGTTATCCAATTAGCCTCAGAAAACAGCTAATTAGTAAAGTTAGTTGAAATGTAATCTCTGTACAAATGTAGCTGTTCTGTGAAGGCATCAGAGGTTTAGTAGAGAACAGATTTATGAATACCAGCGAAACACAGTATGTTTAAAGCAAAGTTAGGTTATACAGCAATATCCCAAGCTTAAAACATCTCACAAAGCACTGTTCAATCCATCATCCAAACATGGGAAAAGTATGGCAAAACTGCACGTCTGGGCCAATAGGCCATGTGGGTCTCTACCTAACCCACCAGGCTGGGCAAGGAAAGGGGTTTTTTTATAGCAGAGAGCCCCAGGTTACTCTGGAGGAGTAGCATAGATTCAAAGCTCAACTGGTAGAATCAGTCAACAAGAAAACTATTGGTTGCAAATATCTGTCCTTTATGGCGGAGTGACAAAAACAAAGCCATTGTTTAAAGATAGCTATAGTTTGCAGTTTGCCACAGGCTTTGTAGGAGACAGAGAAAACCTGTGGAAGATGTTCTGGCTAAAATGATCTCCAATCCTTTAAAATGAAAAACAAAACTAAAGAAACATGGAAGAAAATGAAAGACTGCCATTTGATTGGATCGAAGAATAGCCAGAATAGCAAAGACTCAGCCAATGATCAGCTCTAGGGTGATCAAAGGTCTAGAGTTAACGGTGAGTACTGTGGCAATTAGAAGATGCCTGTGTGAAGGTAATCTATTGGCAAGAAGTCCCCGAAAAGTCACACTGCTGAAAAAAAGACATGCTGAGGAGGACAGTTTGCCAAAGAACACATCAACTGGCCTGAAGAGAAATGGAGAAATATTTTGTGAACTGATTAAAGTAAAATTGTTCTTTTTGAGTCCAAGGGCTGCAGACAGTTTGTCAGATGACCCCCGAACACTGAATTGAAGCCACAGTACACTCTAAAGACAGTGAAGCACAGTGGTGCAAGCATTGTGATATGGTGATTTTTCTCTTACAATGTTGTCAGGCCTGTTTATGGCATACAAGGGATAATGGATCAGTTTGCATACATCAAACTATTTGAAGCGGTCATGTCATCTTACGGCAAACAGGAAAAAATTCTTGAAATGTGTATTTCTACAGGACCACAACCCCAAACACACCATTAAGCGAACAGCATCTTTATTTCAGACCAACAAAAATCTAAGTTCTGGAGTGGCCAGCCCAATCCCCAGACCTCAATCTGATTGAAAACCTGTGGGGTGAAATAAAAAAAATGCTGCTTCTGAGGCAAAACCAAGAAATGCAGAAGAATTGTGGAATGTTGGCAAATCATCTTAGGCTGGAAGACCTGTTCACAGGTGCCAGAAAATGGTCGACTCCATGCAATGCAGATGTGAAGCCGTTCTTAGAAACTGGTTATACAACTAAATATTATATTAGTGATTCACAGGAATGATAAATCCTAAAGATCTTTCTGTCAATACGGTAAATATTTGACTTTTTTAAAGAAAAATGCAGACACTGCTATTTTGTAGAACAGCCCAATGTTAATTTTTCTTCAAATTCTGTAATGTGATTAAAAGATTGATACATTTTTGTACATGGTTAACATAATGTGCAGTGGACCCAAAGCATGGAAATAAAAACTATTGTAAGGATTTTGAGCTTTACTCACGTTTTTAAAAACACTGCTATTAATTTGAACACAACTGTATGTTTACAGAATATAGTACTTTAAAATGTTGGTTGCTCGATGCAGGTTGTCTGAGTTGATGGAAGGATGAATTGAGATAAAACAGAGCAATCTGGTTCCCTTGGTTTAAATAAAAGAATACTGTTGTGTTTAAATGCCCCAGTCACACTCTGATCCACCCCCCTTTTCTTTTTTTTCAGACCTACGACCCATCCTCAAGCCGGTAAAGAGAAGAAATCGACGTCAAAGTAATTTTGTTCTTTTTATTTTTAATCAGATAAGTGTATTTGGAGGTCTGGGCAGGATGAGGCATAGTTAAGGTGATTTTGGGGCAATCAGCCGTTAGTGGCTAAAGGGGCGCGGCCCCACCTTTCTACCAGCTGATCACCACCATCGAGACGGATCAGCGCTCCAAGAAGGCTTCCCTGTACAGTGGTTCTGCTCCACTTTCCAAGTTAACCCAGATTACACATTTTGGCCATAAAACTGCTGGCTTGATCTTCATAGACACTCAATGTGCATATATTTTATTTTATTATAATTTTTAGATAGTCATTTTACTCCTTTTCATTACATTTTTATATGTACAGAGCTGGTTGGGGGCGCAACCAGATACAGCAAATTTGCAAAAAAGTGACAGAGCCCTAAATCAGCTCATTCTGAAAGGAGCTAAAAAAAGGGGGAACTGAGAAGGTGAAATCTCATTATCCGAGAATGATTCTGTGCAAAAAATGTAATGTTTAAAAGGAAGCATAATAGGTCACCTTTAAAGTATTGACTTGGGTGACTGAATGCATGATTACAATTGTACGCTACTCTGTTTTGGTCTTTAATAGAACATCCCAATTAAATCTGTATATCATTGTAATGTGATGAAATTTGAAAACTCTATGGGGTGTGAATACTTTTTTTTAAGAAACTGTAGATGCTTAAAAATCCACAGAAAGAAATCACAGAAATATCAAATATATGGAATCATCAGACACCAAAACAACTACATTCTTAAATATCGTGGCGAGGAACCAAAAAAGGACAACAAGCCCCTGTTCTAAAATAACCTACAAGAGCTACGCCTCTTCTGTTCCCAGTCTCCTTGGATCTCTAACTGACCCGAATGGGTGTGCACTTGGCAGGGCTCTGTTCTGCATCTGTTAGAAGTGTGCAGGCGCTTCTGAGGAATGACAAGCCCATCGCACTCAGCAAACAGCATAGCTTGGAAGACTGTTTATCTACGTGACATCACCGTGTCCAGCGGATGGGCCGCCTCGCTTCCTGAGGAAGTGCGTCTCTTTTCAACTGGACGGTTGTCGCAAGTGTTTCCAATCAGGAACATGTTTGTCCCGAGGGGAAGAGGTCAGAGGCATGTTTTCTTTTTTTTTTTAGCTGAGGAATAAAGTGCCTGAGGTGTTTCAAGTCACATTTTACTTAGTGACCCGGCATTTTTTCCTTCTACAAGTACAACAGTGACTCAGCAGCAAAACGTGTGGATTATCCAAAGGTTCATGTGCCCTCTGGAAACTTGCCATCCATCAAGAGAGTCCCATTGATCTCAGCAGACATTACAGTTTGGCACAGTTACAGCATAACCTACTGAAGCAATGAAAATTTACCATCACATCAATTGAGAGAAGTTTCAGCATTTAATATAAAGCAGTGCTCATCACCACGTTGCAACCCCATGTGCCGTGTCAAGAAGGCACGTCCTCCTAGACAGAGCAGTAATGAAGGCACCATGAGTTAATGAACAAAGGTTCAGCCAAAAAAAAAAAAAACCCCACTGGCATAATTTTGTTAAACATACTCCGTGGCACCAGTTGTTTTGCTTTCATGAACGGCAGACAATAGTGTGTGGGCTGCCAAGA
Source organism: Girardinichthys multiradiatus (assembly GCF_021462225.1). Lineage (NCBI taxonomy): Eukaryota > Metazoa > Chordata > Actinopteri > Cyprinodontiformes > Goodeidae > Girardinichthys > Girardinichthys multiradiatus. Next base: position 9,199,453 of record NC_061813.1, on the reverse strand, counting down.
TATTCGCTCTACATTGCTTCGCTCCAAAACTTATTACAGTCAGACTCTACTGGCACTGAAATCAAAGGCAAGATGGGTTAGAGAAGAAAAAAGGGGTTGGAGTCAGGGTGTGTTTGTGAGGCAGTGGGTGGGGTAGTTTTATCCCACCATATTCCAAAAGATCACAGGTCTGCAAGTCTCATTTCATGCTTTTGAGAAGCAGCCCAGTTTTGTATTTGTCCTCCCTGTTTAAAACGGAGTAAAAACAGAGGGATACTGATGATGTGACTGTAATTGTGTCAGTAGAATTCTTTTCCATTGTGCAACAAGGCTTAGCTCGGTTCAGCTCTTACACAGCGATTTGACGTCAAGGGATTTTCTCCATCTGAGCGCATCCTAAAGGGGTGTGAAAGGCACACTGCATCTCAAAAGCACATGGTATAAAATTCACTTTTTTGTGAAGCAACAAAATGAGACCTTGATAGCTCATTTCAATACTTTTGTTAACCTTAATGTGACATTTATCTACTTCAATTCAACTGAAAAAACAAACAAATCAGACGGAAACATAAAAAAGCTGGTTACATAAGTATGTGCACCCTTGAATTAACACTTTTCAGTCAATTTCAGCATTCAGTCTTCTTTAGTTCGAATGTATCATAATACCACATCTTGACTTATCAATAGATGATAACAGTACCTTGCAAAGGTTCTCGTGTCCAGAGGTAACCTGCCAGATTTTCTGGATTCGGGTACACCATTCCAAAACTTTAAATCTTCTCTTACAAAGTCATTTTTATTTGGAGGTACGATTGGACTCATAGTGCTTTTCCACCAAAAGAGCTCTTGTTCATTAACCAGTTTGGTTCAGGTACCTTTGAACTTTGGTGTTTTGTTGAGCAACAACGTGGGTTTCCACCAGTTTTAAGTAACAAATCATGCATTATCAACAGAAGGCATTACACAATGCAGAAGGAAAGTGTAGTAGTACAGTAAAACCAGAACAGGCTCTAAACCACCTTGGATGAAGACGGGTACTTGTAATTTTAAAAAACGAAATGGTTGTAGAACATTTCTGCTGCTCCTTCAGTTTTGGTGTCTTGGCAGCCTCCTACACTCATTATGCAGTGGAATTGTTTTGTACCCTTTTCTTGATATAGACATTTGTACAAAGAGATCATTTGTAAACTCTCTGGAAAATATAGCTAAATGTTTCAGGATATCTGTCCTATTAAAGCTGATAAAAGTTCTGAAATTATGTTGTTTTGAACAAATGGAGGTTAAAAACTTTTGAGAACTGCCTTAAACCTAAAGTACAGATTTTTAAGCATGCTAATCTCCATGGCTACACATGGCCGTGGGCTTCACCTGCCTTGAACTACTCCCAGCCCTGTGCCATTCCTGAGCCTGCCAAACAGGCTTCATGGTAATTAGTGTCTGTCAAGGTCTAGGGCTTTGCTAGAGATGACAGTGGCATGGTTTATCAGCCAGAAACAGTGTGATCAAAGGGGCAGCACACTCTGCCTTTCTGCTAATCAGATGTGGACTCAGCATGCCTTCTGCTCAGCACCACGGAGGGGAAGGCAGCAAACAACCCAACATAAACATTTCCTCCCAACACAGATCCCCAACTCATGCCTCATCAGCAGCCACTTTAATAAATCGGGAATGCTGCATCCGATATGCTGCAAAACCAGTGAGGCGTGTTTCACCAGAGGAAAAGAAATTTGTTCTCTATGATGGACAGTGTGATGAAGGTAGAAAACGACTACAAAAATACATAATATTGAACAGACTGCGGGTATCTCACGGTCCCCAATAAAGCAGACGAGCAGGAAACATAAAGACTGCCTTGGCCCTCCGCCAGCCAGGATCCAACATAATTTACGCTGAGCTGTAATTTCATGCCTCAGATTCTGCCTCCTCCCGCTTGCAGACGTCAGGAGCTTTCACACGTTTCTGTCTGGCTTCATCTGCCAGCGTCCTCCTTCACGACTGCGTCACCTCTGCTCTGACATCACCATGCGACATCAGCCAAGACCTCAGAGGGGATTCCTGTAGCCAGGCAAAACATTGTATGACTTTCAAAGGCTACAGCAACCCGGTGGCAGACACTCATTTTCCTGATGTGCCACTCAGAACAGACGCTGTTGATCGGCAGAGACAAGACAGAGCTGTTTACTACTGAACATGATTGAGATACTATGCATTAGTTATCATTAAAGAACTTATCTGGCTTCTAGGAGCGTTAGTGAAAACTGAACCCATGTGATTCATTTCATAGCTGTGGAGGGCCCTTCCAGTTTTGCTGACCAGGCCTTTCCTCTCACTGCTAGAAGGAATTAATTAGCTGCTTCCCCTCCTAATATGCTCCCCATCCCAGCAGGCTCCACACCCTTGTTCCTCGGGGCAACTAGCAAACCCTTGTGTTCCCACAAGATCCTAGTTTTAAGAGATGTGCAAAATATGCCCCCAGATAGCACAAATGTACCTCTGTACACACCCATATACTTCAATCGCAATCTTATATTCAAAAAGCCAGCCCAGGGGTGTTGATGTGGGCTACATTTCTGTAGTAGTTTGGGTGTTAAACTCCTAAGCTTCTATAGACCACAAATATGCTGCTGAGATCAGAAAATATGTCTGTGCTGACATTTACTAACAGCTTTTGATGTTGGCTCACTGAGCTGTGAAAGGTCCCGCGGTGAGCAGGAACAGATCGCGTTTGGGTAATAATAAGAGTCCTGGTGTAAATACAACACACAACACCTCCTATAAGTATAAGCCCTTTTTTGAGTGCTCATATATGGGTGTTTAGGTGAGAGGATATAAGAAAGGTCCTCAGTTATAGGAGCAGTGCTGTAATAAAGTAAAGAATCAGACTTTCAGTGCCGGATAAAATCATGTTCGTACACACCTTTCATTGGAAAATTCCACATTATATCAAGCACAAATTTCCAGCTGCCACAGTTAACTTTAGGTTTACCTATAAACTGTAAACTAAAAACAAAAAAACTGTTTATTTAAGATGGATGGATGGATGGAAGCAGAAAGATTGACAGATGGGTGATGAAATAGAAGGATGACAGACGGATGGATGGAGACAAAGATTGGCGGACAGATTGACAAATAGACAGATGGGTCAAAAGATGGAGAGATGCATGTGTGGATAAATTGAAGGACAGATTTATAGAAATTAATAGATAGATAGATAGATAGATAGATAGATAGATAGATAGATAGATAGATAGATAGATAGATAGATAGATAGATAGATAGATAGATAGAAGGTACAGGTTATTAGTCTGATGGATGGACAAATCAATATATGGCTGGAAAGATTAAAGACTCAATGGACAGATGAATGAGAGAATGGACAGAGAAACAGACAGACCAGATGGACAGGTGCACATGGATGACACTTCCAAGAACTTTGTTTTCTTTAAAAATGAATGTCTGTTATTAACTATTGTTCTGTCTTCTTCTGACCTTCACAGGTGTTTGAGCATACATCTGTTGGGTTCCAATGAAACCTTTAGGAACACACAAATCCTTCCCTAACATGATAAACTCAAGACCTGGTGTGGTAGATATACATAAAAGCAAATATTATACTCCAGCAGCATATATTCCCAACTTCATATATTTGCCATTGAGAAAATACTCCATGAGACAGAGTTAAAAATAAAGATATTTTTCCATACCAATTTTTCTTTTTCTACAATTAACCACACCTGAAAAATAACTGACTCACATTCTAAGTTTTTCTAAACTTTTCCAGACCCGGGTCCCTGAGCATCAATTACAATTTATATGAAATAAAGTTATTGAGCCATTGTAAACACAAATAGAGAGACAGGGACGATCAGAGCAAAAATGTTTTAGGCCATCCACCCTTGCAGGTTATTTAAATCAGCAGTTAAATTTAAGGCAGAATCATATCATTTATCCATTTCTGCAGACTGACAGCAGGGTTGCTGCTTTACTGTCCACGGCAGTCTGCGTGCAAGCGACTGCATGTGGATGAAGGAGAGGAGAGGTCAAGCTGCAGCCATCATCATGCAAACATACTGCAGGTGTGACAAAGTGACAACATACAAACATCAAAGCAGCCTAAACTTGGCACAACGTTTGCCAGTGGCGGCTATTCGCAGCTCATTTCCATCGACATTTGGTCGCCCACCGCATCCGGGCAGAACTGCACACACAGCCGGAGCCGAAGGGGCTGTCGCCGCGTCGTTACGGAATGATTGATAAGCCTGGAGAAGAAGATGCTAACCTCGCTCTGGTTCCGTGGCAGGTCGGTATCGACGGCCCCGAAGAAGCGCGCTGTGCACAGATATGGAAAGATGGCGAAAATGCCTCCGAACCTCCGTCTGAATAAGGTTTCACTGAGTAAACAACACATCCCGATCAGATAAACCAAAGTCATGAAAACATCAACGTATGAGAGAGGGTCCTTGGTTGAATTCGGCGTGTTGGTCCTCCAGCACACATGCTGTGTTTTATAACTGCCTCCATCACAGAACACCGATGAGGACGTGAAGGAGCTATTTTACAAGTTAAAACTAGATATCAGTAACTGTTGTTGGAGTATTTAAACACGCTTTCTGGATGTAAGCCAAGGATGAAGCGTTTTCATTCCACTCTCCAGTCAGTGTGTTCACCTTGAGTTAAGTCTATGAACGTGAGTAGGGAAAGATAAAACCGCGTAATTTTGTAGGAATGTGTCTCTTCGACATCTGAGGGCTAACGCTAGCCCGGTTAGCTCCATCAGCAATCTTTAACCTTCAGCTGATGGGAGCGCGTCCGCAAACAGCGGCTGCAAGTTTCAGCAGAGAGATAGAGAGAGAGAGAGAGACCGCCATCCTCCCCAGCTGGCGTCGCCTCCTGACGCCGCGTCTTTCCGGGAAGAGTCGCGGTTTCAGTCCGCGGAGGAGCAGGAAAGGACAGCCAGTCAGGAGAGACCTCAGTCCGAGGCAGCTGGCTCGGCTCGACTCGACTCGGCTTTAACTTGTGGGAGGACAGCTGGAAGATTGTTGAAGGAGACGAGACCGTCTGTCTGCGTCCAAACAGCAGCAGCAGCAGCAGCTCAGCCGCTGCATGTGTCGTGACATGAGCAAAATAACACACACAGACACACACACACATATATGTACCCCAAAATGTCAGAATATAAAACGTAGCTCGACTTGGAGCCACTTTTACCTGTAAAATGCGTCGCTGCGTCGCCGCCTAGTCCCCAGCCTTCAACCCAGCCGCTGGTCTGGACGGACTGAGCTGAGCTGGGATCTACTGAGGGAACAGCCCCTCTTTACTACAACACAGCTCTGTGGAAACATCCCTCTTCTCTCACCGACAGGCAGCTGGATTCTGCCCAGCAATAAGGTCACTAAACTTCCCGCACTTCAGGACAAACCCAGCTGTGTTTCCATCCATGCACATCGGAGAAATTCAAATCGTAAACAATCTGCATACATTGGCATACCTGACAGGATGTTGACGTTGGCCTATTAAGGTCAGGATTGCTTGATAAGACAAATGCTGATTGTCACCTTCTCAGAATGTTTATGTAATCAAGGCTGGTGTTCTGTCCGGGCCCGGGAGAATTTTACTTGGGAGCCCAGCTTTAGTTAATGTTGTGTTTTATCTGATCTCAGCATCTTCTGAATTCCAAGTTAGAAAAATCCTCGTGAAGTAAGAATTCTCACCTGGAATATCAAATTAGGAGAGTTTAGGAAATTTTGTGAGGGGTAAAGAAGTAGTTTCTAACATGTCGAATCATCAGTATATTTTTTGGTATATTGGTACATGAATTTACAGATTTGTAGGATGTTTAAAAAATCCTAAGAAAGATCTGAAGTTTCAACTTCTGCCTTAGCAACAAACCTAATTAAAACACATGAAACTCATGAGTAATAATTAGTGGCCTCCATCTGGCCTGCTCTTACAAGAGTTTCTGGAGGCCCTGCTGTCCCCAAACAAGCTCCAGGTAATAATCCAGTATGACCCAATTTGGCTGCTGCACATGTGATGCACTAGGAAATCGGACATTGATTATTACTGGTTATTCAGATTATTTGGCGCTGATAGATTATTGGCTAGTTGGAATTTTTCCATCTTTTTCCAATCAGTGATTGCACCATTACCACCAGCATTACCACTGAAGACAGCCTTCAGTGTGGAAGTTGTTCATATGAAAGAATACTCCTATTTAGCAATTTTCAATGTTAGTAAGGCGTTTAAAAATAAAATCAGACGAAGCACAAAGATGTGAGCTATTTAGAAGAAAACTTTATTTTCTACAGCACATAAGACCATGTCTGGGGTTCAGTCAGGCTTCGAAAGACAGCGAAATTTCAGCAGACAAAAGGATATATAGTATACAGTATATAGCAAAGTTTCACTGTTTTAGCATTGTGAGCTTTGGAGTCTTTTGACAATCTCGAGTACGGAGTAGGGCTGCACAATATAAGAAAAAAACATGTAATTGAGATACTATTGCTGAGTATTGTGATAGCAGATCAGTTATGATTAAATCACATTTTTCTTACTATTTTTTCTTCTTCTTTTCATTTATCACAATGTCCCACTCCTCTATTCAAGCGGTACCATCTCGGCCACTAAAAATATCCATCAGGTGTGGGCATCGAGGGCAGGGAAAGCCTGTCCAGGAGGTCAACTATATTATTTTCATCCATAATTTGCATCCATGCCACTTGAAGTACAATATCCCGCCAAATATTGCAAATGATATATACATGTATGCTTGTGCCAGTTTAAAGTGTCAACTCCAAATCACTTTGTTTGGTTTTAAAATTATACTATTATACTTTTCTCTCTCTCACACACACACACACACACACACACACACACACACACACACACACACACACACACACAAAGTGTCCTCCTATCATTATAGGGACTTTGCATTGCCTTCCATTTATTGCTATAGCCTAACCCTAACCAAAGGTTTACAAGAAACAAAGATTAGAAACTGGCATTCAGTTAGTCTGAATCAGACAATTCATATATCTTTAATTCCTTGGCACTCATTGGACCCTACAATATTTGTTTATTTTTGAACATGTTCCTTTTTGTTAAAATGCAAACAAAATAGGAGAAGTGCATTGTTGACAGCCTGTTGACAGCCTGGTAATTTTGCCAAACAATTAGAAATTCTACTCATTTCTTAAATTGCAACTAGAAGGATGTAAAGTGGAGCATGATGTCGTTTCTATACTGAGTTTGGACATCTCAGTAACTTGTGGAGATTTATTTCCCAATACATTCTGGCTGAAATGCGGTTGTAAATATATATATATTTTTTCTTAATCTCACTTTAATCTGACTAATGTCTAATACCTATCATCTTGGTATGATTATAAGTAATGTATTTGTCATATTTTTGTATGTTCCATAAATAAAAATTTATATTAATCTATTTATATTAAGAATTTAGTAGTCTGTTGGAGACTTCAAGAACTCATGAGGTCCAAATGCTGTCCCTAAGCGGGGGCTTAGTTTGCCTCTGATTGGGCCAGAGTAATGGAATATCCTCCAAGACGAACCATTCTTATTTGTGTTCACAATCATCCCTGAAAAAGCAGGCAGTTACACAGTGAAAGCTTTATTTTATGACAAGCAACAATCTGGTTCATTTCATTTTTTAAGTCTGACCTCCCAGGTTCCACACTATCATTACTGGCGATTAGCTGTTGTTTTACTGATTTAACAAATAAAATAATAGGATCGTGAGTTTGTGGGCTTCTCTGTTATTACAAAAACTTATTTACAGCAGTTAATCAAAACCTTGTTATTTTTCATTCTCTGGTAACTTTGCCAAAACCTACTATACGCCCATCTGCCCCCAGGCTCTTCAGAGCTGGAGATCCTGTTCCACCTCTTAAAAAGACAGAGGACCCTGAAGCCATCATAATATTGACACAGGTGCTCCATATCATTGAATTCCCCCGCAAATGTAGGAGGGTGGTGGGTTTTGATCGTCCCCAGCTGACCACTGAGGTTATTCATAAGGCTTGCTTTGACCTCCCGTTTTGACTGATCACAGCTGGTAATAGGCTTGTTCCTAACAATAGCAGTGAGGTTTACATAAACGGTGCTTCACTTTGAGTAGCCTGGTACTTGATTATATCTTTTCCTGGAAAGTGAGCCATTGTTCCAGCTGTTGGCTGTACATGTCCTGTAATTGAGGAAGAAAAACATCCATAATTGCCTCATAGAAACAAAGCTACTGTATTTCAGCAGTACCATGGCAATTTCTTAAACTAAAAGCTGTAATAGTTTTTTTTAACGCTGTTTGGAAACAGCATTTTATTTTCGGTTAATGCCAGGGGTCCATTCAGGCGTGCTGCTCCCTGGGTTTGTTCATACAGTATAGGTCTTCTGCACTGCTCAGCACCCAACGTCCCTACACCATGAGCCATGTCTGTTTTCCATTGTGCCGCACATATGCAGCTCATGTGCCGTGGAGTGAAATGTGGTGCAGAGACGCTGATGTCATTGCTCTTTTAGCCAGTTGTGGCTTTGAGGTTGAGCATTTCAGGGCTTGGGGAGCAACGTTGCCCACAGTGAGCTGCTACCTCTCTCCACGTTCCTGTATCCCTGAACTAACATCTTGACTGTGGGAGTGGAAGGGGGCTTATGTAGAAATCCCACTACTATTCTAGTCACCCAGCAGTAGTATTTGGGGTGAAATTAATTCAAGAATTTTAACAGTGGCAACGCACAGAGGCTGGGACTGTATTTCCTTTTCAGTACATATGTAAGTTTAGTTTTGGTACCTGCTGTAAAGGCATATATTTGTAAATAAAGTACTTTGTATATTTGTAGTCACTGAAAACCAAAAGATCATACTTTCCCATTTAAGCTTTATGCAGTTTATTTTAATTAATAAGAGGTTCCATGAGAAATTAGTGGGTCACTTGTATTGGATGATTTTCAGCTTGACAAAAACTGACCGGTGACCGGCCCATCAGAAACTCTGCAAATCCGATCTTATCCCCATCAATAAACGCACCACACCTAAGAGCTTCCAGCTCGTACTAATAACAGTCCTCAGTGTGAAAGATGTTACTGAGGGAGGAAGACTTGAGGTTACCTTTTTAAGGTACCAGTAAGGTTTAAAACCTTTTTTGGGGTATAAAAAGAAACAATCTGCCAAAGGCTTCTTACCTGCCTTGGGGTTGTATTGTTGAAATGCTGAACTACCTAAATGCCTGAACTCAGGCATTTTAGCCTGATGGTCTTGACTTAAAGATTTGTCCAGCCACCCTTGGAAAGAACAGTTTATGGCTGCTTGTATTAATTTTTGATTGCTACTCCATCCTGGGATTATAGAGGAAAGAAATCCAAGAGCTTTCCTGCTTATCTGTCTACTTAACCTAATGACCTCAGCCCATGCAATTACCTGAACAAACTCTTATGTACCCTCAGTTGAGATAAATAACATAATCAAATTAAAATGAGTTGAGATCTAGTATCACCTTCTTAATTTGTAAAACAATTACATTGTTGCAGTAAGAAAAATTTAAAGTGGAATTACATCCTATTCCAAGAGTGACGCTTCAAAAAACTTGAGTCAAATAATTAGGTCCTTAGCAGGACTCTGAAGAACTTGACTACATGCTGAGAAGGAAATTTAGCCATTTGATTTAGATGTGTTGAATTCTTGAAGTTGCAGGACACACCTATACCAATCTCTTTTAGAGAAGAGATAAAAAAGCTAAAGACACTGCAGAACAGCTGTATGCCCGAGTGTATCTGTCATTAGTTTAGGAACCTGAGGTCTTCAGACTTCTTCTTTTTGGGCATACTTGACTTCTAAATCAAAGAAAGCGGGCCATGGCTAGAGAGCTCATGCTGCTGACTCTCATCACCTTCGCATCACAGTCGGCTGCAAATCACAGCAAATAATGCTGTGCTGCTTTGTCCTTTATGTTTTTTATTGTCTATGTTGTGCAAGGGAGACAGCAGCACAAAAGTATTCCCACCCCTTGAACTTTATTACAGTTTATCTCATTACAAGTGCAAGCTTCAATATCTGCTATTCTGATGTTACGTGATAGGCCAACTTAAAGTAGTGCATAATTGTGAAGTGGAAGGAAAATGATAATTGGTTTTAGTTTGGCATGTGTTTGTATTTGTATTCAGCCTTCTGTGATACCCTTAAATAAAATCTAGAGGAAATTTCACAACTCACATAACTGCTAAATGTCTTCAACATGTGTTTAATTTTCAACATAAATCCGACTGTTCTGTGAAGGTCTCTGAGGTTTGCTGGAGAACGTTGCTAAACAAACAGCATCAGGAAGACCAAGGAACACAGGACATGGATAAACTTGTGGAGAAGTTTAAAGTGGAGTCAGTCTATAAACACCGTCTTTAGCTTTTACTATCTCCCTGCTTGATCCATCACCTCCGGAGGTGGATGGGGGTTGTTGGAGACTGGGTTCGGGGCGGGGGCCCTAGGGGGTGCCGCTGCCTGGACCAGGGAGTATAAGGTAAGGTAAGGTAAGTTTATTTATATAGCGCTTTTCAGCAACGAGACACTCAAAGTGCTGTACATACAATTACAATACAATCACAAAGCAAATAAACACAGATACAGACACAGAAAAACAAATCAAATGATAAAATCAAGCAACAGAGGTAATTAAAAAAAGTAAAATAAAATAAAGTGAATAGAATGATGCACAAGAAAATGAAAGGAAAATTGGACTGAAAACGCAAATAATCATGCCTAGATGGCCCAGTCGAAGGCCACTCTAAACAAACAAGTTTTTAATCCTGATTTAAAGCAACTTAGGGTTTCGGCGCTTTTTCAGTTTTCTGGCAGTTTATTCCAGATTAGTGGAGCATAAGAACTAAAAGCTGCTTCTCCATGTTTGGTTCTGGTTCTGGGTATGCAGAGTAGATTTGAACGAGATGACCTGAGAGGGTTGCCCTGCGATGGACTGGCGACCTGTCCAGGGTGTACCCTGCCTCTCGCCCATAGACTGCTGGAGATAGGCACCAGCTCCCCCGTGACCCACTATGGAATAAGCGATAGAAAATGACTGACTGACTGACTGACTGACCTGAGAGGTCTGGCTGGTTGATACACTGACAACAAGTCTGTAATGTATTTTGGTGCTAAGCCATTCAGTGATTTATAGACTAACAGAAGTATTTTAAAATCTATTCTCTGAGCTACAGGGAGCCAGTGTAGGGACTTTAGAACCGGGTTGATGTGCTCCACTTTCTTAGTTCTAGTGAGGACGCGGGCAGCAGCATTCTGGATCAACTGCAGCTGTCTGATCGACTTTTTAGGCAGGCCTGTGAAGATACCGTTGCAGTAATCAATTCTACTAAAGATGAATGCATGAATTAGTTTTCCAAGGTCCTGCTGAGACATTAGTCCTTTAATCCTGGAGATGTTCTTTAGGTGATAGAAGGCCGACCTAGTTACTACCTTTATGTGCCTCGGAAGGTTCAGGTCTGAGTCCATCACTACACCCAGGTTTCGAGCCTGACTGGTCGTTTCAAGCTGTATTAACTGAAGCTGTGTGCTAACTTTTAAACGCTCTTCCTTTGGTCCAAAGATTATTACTTCAGTTTTGTTTTGATTCAGCTGAAGAAAATTTAGGCCCATCTATAGATTGATTTCTTCTAAGCATTTACCCAGCGCTTGAATGGGTTCATGGTCACCTGGTGACATCGTAACGTATAGCTGTGTGTCGTCTGCATAGTTATGATAACTTCTGTTGTTGTTTATTAAAATCTGAGTTAGGGGGAACATGTAGCTATTGAATAGAAGGGGCCCTAAGATGGACCCTTGGGGAACGCCACATATGATTTTTGTGCTCTCTGATGTAAAGTTACCTACTGACACAAAAAAGTCCCTGTCCTTCACGTAGGATTTAAACCAGTTGAGTCCTGTACCAGAAAGGCCAACCCAGTTTTCCAAGCGCTCTAATAAATTGGAGTGATCAACAGTGTCGAATGCTGCACTAAGGTCCAATAATACCAGCACTGTGGTTCTTCCACAGTCTGCATTTATACGGATGTCATTGAACACCTTGACAAGAGCAGTCTTTGTACTGTGGTGAGTACGGAAGCCTGACTGGAAGACATTGAAGCGGTTGGTCGTTGTTAGGAAGTTGTTTAACTGCTGAAACACAGCTTTTTCAATAATCTTGCTGATGAAGGGGAGGTTTGATATAGGCCTGTAGTTCTGTAGTAGCAGCTTGTTCAAATTGGTCTTTTTCAATAGAGGTTTGATAATTGCTGTTTTTAGGGCCTGGGGGAAAACACCTGACAAAAGGGACGTGTTTATTATTTGTGTTAAATCAGATGTTATTACAGGCAAAGCTTTCTTAAGGAAAGCTGTGGGTAAAAGATTGAGACAGCAGGAAGAAGAGCTTAGTTGCTGTACGATTTCTTCTAAGATTTTGCAGTTTATTTGGTGAAATTGGGAAATTTTGTCAAAATCAATTCTAGTTGGAGACAACATTGGTACTAGAGTTGATGTGGATGTGCTAACTGCCCCTCTGATCTTTTGGGTTTTTTCAGTAAAGAATTTAGCAAATTCATTGCAGGCCCTGGTAGAGTGGAGCTGAGATGCTACAGTTACAAGAGGGTTTGTTAACCTGTCGACCGTGGCAAATAATGCACGAGCATTGTTTATGTTTTTGCTGATGACCTCAGAAAAGAAAGACTCTCTTGCATTTTTCAGTTGTAGGTTATATCTGTATAGTCTCTCTTTATAGATAATATAGTGAACCTGGAGTCCAGTCTTTCGCCACCTGCGTTCAGCTTTTCGACACTCCTTTTTTTCACTTCTGACTGGTGGAGCACTTCTCCATGGAGACATTTTCTTCCCAGAAACAGACCTTTTGTGATGACCTCTCTTTCTCAGCCAACTGGCTGATTGTCTCTGCTGGAGCTGTTGGAGGCAGCGTTATCATTGTTGTTGATACTCCATGTTCTCTACTGAAGGTCGAAGCTGCTGGCGGATTATTTACTGAACAGAAGAGATTAGATGTGAGACGTCTGGCTCCTGGCTTGTTCAAACAGAAACCATCTTGCTTGAAGAGTTGTCTTTTTTTCCAAAAAATATTAAAGTTGTCGATGAAGTTCACAGGTGTGGTGGCGCATGTTTTTTTCAACCACTTATTAATCATCAGAAGTCTGGAAAAAATCTCATCTCCACAGAAAATCGATGCAAAGGGTCCGCTGAGAAACACCTTAATATCGAGACCTTCAACAATATTCAGAAGACGAGTGAAATCCTCCTTCAATCCTTCTGATTTTTTCTTAGCCACGTCATCCATGGCTCCACAGTGTATAATAAGGTTTTCTAGAGACGGGTGCTTTTCTGTGATTGCAAGAATATTCTCTGAGATATCAGAGACCATGTTACTGGTACCAATCATAACTTCTGTGTTTTTCTCGTTGCACAAGTTTTTAATCCCATCCACAGCTGTGTTGCCCACTATTAGGGTTCTTGGTCTGGTGGGGTGCTTTTTCTCTGGCAATTTAGGAGAAGACTGTTTAGAATGAAGGTTGTTCTCAAACCTTTTATTGTTCTCAGAGGATGGATCGTTTTCCTGGTTTTCATTCTGTAGTGGAGCAAATCTGTTTTGGAGGGGAATTCCATTATTTCCAGTTGTCTCACTCCTATCAGTTGTTGTGACAGCAGCTCGCTGTCGAAGTCTCCTTTTCCCAGGGGAAACGGGGGCATTTCTCTGTAATTCTGGCCATTCTAATTTATTTGATTGCTGAGATCTTCCAGTGAGTTGACCACCTTGATTTTTTGGGTATGCCCCTAATACATGCCAGGGGGGTCTGCCGGTAGGTTTATTCTCAGTGTTCTGATTGCCGGCTGAGTTGTTGAGCTGGCTGTCACTGTTTGGGATCACAGGCAGAGTTGAATCATCGTTGTACCCCATATTCACCTCCACATTCACTTCAAGTCGGTGGATTTTCATCTCCAAAACAGCCAATTTCTGTAAAAGTTTGTCGAAGTCCTCTGTGGTGAAGGGAGGCATTTTGTGCTGATTACCTGGCGTCAACTTGTCCTGCTTTCGAGCTCGATTATAAAAACATCAAAGTACTTAAAAAAAAAAAATAATAATAATAATAATCCTTGGGAGTCCCTGGTAAGAAGTTGTTTTAGTCCAATATTTCCGTAATTTTGGCTAAGAGATAAAAAGTTAGGAGTAAAAGAATGCAAGCAAGCAGGGAGCTTAGGAGAAAAGCGTCTGAGCAGGCAGAGAGGCGGAGGCAAAGTATAGAGTATGTATAGAAAGAGGCGGAAGTATAGAGTATGCATGGGGCAGTGTGAGTGAGTGTATGATGTCCATTGTTGTTTGTCTTTACGTTGGGTGCAAGTGATTTTATGTGTATGTATGAGGGTGGGAGTGGGTGATTGTGACTGTGTGTGCCTGTTTTTTTTTTTTTTTGTGACAGGTTGGGTCTTGGACTGCTCCCTCTCTTGGATCAGCATAGCCCCCCCCATATTGGGGGGGGCTATTTCCTCCCCGCCACACTACCTGCCGGTGGTTGGAGTTTCTGCCCGCTGGTGTACTGGTGGTTCTTGGTGTCCGGGGCTGGGTGCTTTGGTGCGTGCTGGCTCACTCCCGGTGGCTGCTTGCCGGGGCCTGGCCCCCGGGGCTGTCGGGCCTCTGCTTGGGGGGTGGTGTGTCCCGGGGTCTTGGGTCTCTGAGTCCATGGCTGGATCTGCTCGGGCATGGACGGCTGCCGGCGGGGCCTGTGGGCTCGTCGCTGCGGCTCCCTGGGGCTTCTGCACTGTTGCTGCTGGGTGGCTCCCCTGGGACTCTCCACTGCTCTTCTCTGGGGGGGTTGCGGTAGTCCCAGTGGTGGTTCTCCTGGGGTTCCTGTGTTTTGGGGGGCTTTGGATGTCTGTGGCTCGGATCTCCTCAGTGTCCGTCCAGGGACCATGGGGCAGGTCTGTGGGTCCTCACACTCGCTATTGCATATTTTTGTGGAGAAACCTTGTATACAAAAGCACGTCCACACTCATACTCACAGGTGTTAAGCTTCAGGTGTTGACAGATACACAAATGTTCTATTTTGGGCTGCACCTCTCACTAAGTACATTTTAAATTCATAAGTACCGTGTACTATTTTGTTAAAAAAAAAAAAACAGCTGCAGGTGTATAAGCAAGCAGGGTGTAATCTTGTATTCTCTTCATCCTTCTTTCTCTCCTCCACTCTTTCCTCCATTTCTCCCCTTTTTCCCTTTTGCCCCATCTCTCTCTTTTTCGAGCTTCTTTTTTCCTTTTCATTTCAGTCTCCGTGTCCGTAACAATTGAAATATTCCCAAAGAAGTTTATAATAAAGTTTCTTTTATAAATATCAAGCAGAGCTTTAAAGCATTAGCTGTGATGTTCCGCTTGTGAAAGTAAATCTGTTGGGCAATTTCTTGGTACTCAGACAACAATTCTGAGCCCTACTCTGTCAGATAGACACAGTAAAAAAAATAAAAAATAAAAAAATAAATGAAGAGGACACAAGAAATATGTGGAAAAAGGTGCTATGGTCAGAAGAGATCAAAATAAAATATTTTGGCCTTCATGCATAATACTATGTGTGAAGATTGCCTGAACATTCTATCCTCACAGTGAGGCATGGGGTGGGAGCATCATGCTGTGGGGATGCTTTTCTTCAGCATCCACAGGGAAGCTGGGCAGAGTTGAGGGGAGGAAAAAGGGAGCTAAACGTGGGAAAATAGAAGAAAACCTGTTAGAAGCTGACTTGAGGCTGGAGTGGGGGTTCACCTTCTAGCAGAACCACGACTCTAGATATACAGCCAGAGCACCAATGGAAAAGTTTGGATGAAAGCACGTGTGTTAGTCCTTATCTGAAATTATCGGGGAATTTGTGGCAGGACTTGAAAACTGACACAGTCCATCAAAGCTGAGGAATTAAGAATGTGTAAAAATGTCAGTGCATGTGCAATGCTAGTAGAGCAACAACTGCAGCAAAATTCATTCTAAACAATGCTGTCCTGGGGGAGCTGAATACAAATACATGCCACACTTTTCAGTTTTCATTGAAGCCATGTATCATTTTCCTTCTCCTTCACAATTATGCTCTACTTTATGTTGGCCTGTGACATAAAATAATACTCTAAAATGCTTTGGAAGGCACTTATATCAGAAAAGCTACCTATGTACAGACTGTTGGTTTGTGTATGTATAACTTCTATTGCTAAAAACATTGCAGTGGAGAAAAAGCACACAGAATTTTGTAACCATAATTCCTGTCTAAATGTCCCGGTTATTATATCCAATCAGTGAACGTGGGTCACTGTATTAGTCAGGTACGTTCATATCAAAGGCAGCATGTGGAACAAGGGTTGCTAGAGTGGCTTTAAATAGATCTGCAGGTAATGGGCTTTGGAGGGCTGTAACTATAGCAGTCCCAACGTCAGGAGTGCAGCCGCCTTTAGAAGCTTGGAGTAGGCCAGACAGATTACCATCAGGGGGCTACTGTGCCTCATCTTGATGGCTCTCTATCAAAGCGAAGGCCAAAGAATGAGTTCCTGCTGCTGCAAGCCCATGTAGATTTTATAAGCTGGACATTTTTTCATGCAGAAAGAATGTGCTAAACTTGGCCGAGCTATAATAACTGCACATTTGTGGGCCTCTTGGACCAAAATTGTCCATTTCCTATCAGAATTCAACTGCATACCCATAATTAGGATTATTTTAGGAACATCAGCAAATGGAGCTGACCTGAACCCAAACAATTGTACCACAGTGTAACATAAACACAGAAGTGATTCTGCGTTACATTCCCCAATCCATCACCACTGGCCAAAATGAATCAACGGCAGAAAAACATCAATGTTTGGTGTATTGTTGAGCCGTGATTATGAGCATGTGTTCCTCATTTGTGTCCCTCTAACACTGTTGCCTTTTGTCTGCAGGAAAATGTCTAAATCCAAATGCGCTCCAATGACCTATCACATGTTAAGATGTGAATTTCTTTTTAGCAGAATGCCAACAAGTGGGCTCACTGCATTGTAACCCTAAGCTGGTTATCTAATCTATTCAGTGTCTTCCTCCGGAGAGCTTTTATTTTTCTGGGCTGTCAGCCCACGGTCAGCAACTGTTTAGCAACTACTTCAATCTGTGGAAAACTATTAGGGAAAAACAGTGTCCATGTCCAAGCAGTAACAATCACAGATACACGGCAGCACAGAATCCTCTTGGAACACAACCCAGGGCCTCCAAACCTGCAGAACATGGCTGCCAGCTCTGCAGCAATAAAGCAAATCCCTACACAGCTGGGCTCCGATGGGGTGAAGTGCCCACTGTTACACAGGCCAGATGTGTGGAGGACCTCACTGTATGAAGTCTGAACCCTAGTACTGCACCACCCAGAGGTTTTTACTGAGAAGATCTGAGGAGCTGTGTGTGCGTATGTGTGTCTTGGTCCGGTGGTGGGCTCTGGTTATTGTTGTAAGGTAAGAGATCAGCAGGAAGGAGGGCACTCTGGCCACGTTTAACACATGGGGATCATGTAAAGCCCAGTCACCTTTGAACCAGTAATGGGAACAGATGGACAGTGTTGATATAGAGATTCACTTTGATCCACCTGGATCCGGATCTAGGCAAAAATCTGAGCTCACATCGTGTAGGAGAGCTGCTTTAGGAAAAGAACAACCTGTTCAGCTAACCTGTTTTTATTATCTTCAAGTGGATATGAAGTACTCTCCCACCAGGGCTGGCTTAACCTGCAGATGGTCCATGGAACAATATGTTAAAAGGGGCCCTCCTGAGCTCACTGGTTCACATGGGCACAAATGTAAATAAAAAACCTTTAAAGAGCCTGGCTGCACACGTCTGGTCAGCTGGGTGACAGAAGTCTGCTACACTTTTGCCTTGCTTACAAGAAAGACAAATTCAGCTACCCATAACTCTTATTATTATTATAAAGTTATTATTAAGTTAATAGTGTTTTAAAATTATGAGCAGCATGTCTGTAAAGCAGGTGAGTGCTGGCTGCCTGACCAGATAGCTTAAATAAAATAATCAGCAAATATCTTGTTATACTTGTGTTCTAAAGAGCCACATAACAAAACGTTGCAGCATTCTGCAACATTGATAACATTATTACAACTATAATAATCAGTATGCTGTAATGTTTTGGCAGTAGTATTAATAATTGTTACTTATCTGTTATAAATAACACTAGTTAGAGGTTATTTTTGTTTAAAATGTTTGCGTAGCTATCCTGGTACCCTGAATCATGGTATATTTACTTAATGTTACAAATCTCCCCATAAGAATGTTATACTAGCCCTTTCCTACTTTGGATTTATTGCTAACAAGATTTAGCTAAATAATTTCTTGGATTTTTTGCATCTCTTGTGACCAAAGATTCAGATGATTTCATTACTCTTGATGCACCTCATTGTGCATTGGATCTCACTCGTCCAGTTGCCTTTAAGTGTCTGGCATTACCTCAGCACAGACATTCAGTCTAGTCATATGTTGAATTATAGAAAGCCAGTTTCAAAGAATCATTGCCTTCCATCGCACTAAGTCACAAGAAAATAGATAAGCTTTTGTACAAAATACTTGGTCAATAGAAAGTATCCGCTTCAGTCTTACTTCACTAAAATCTTTCTTCTTGACTAAAAAATGTCAAATTTCCAGTCATATGCAATCTACCAAAATACTCAAATGGATGTATTGATACATTTATTTGAAAATATAACAGTTGTCAATTAAGCTAAATAACTTGTCATTTCTAATGACAAAAAAAAAATATTACTGGTACTTAAAACATTATTCGGTTGGGGAAATTCAGTGCAGTTGTCCTGAGGAAAAATTGCAAAAACCTGCATTTTCTATTATATCTATATTTTAAAACATTAGTTGTTGTTGTGTTTTTCTTTTCTAATTTTTATCCAAAGTTGTTCAGGTTCATGTAGAAGGTCCATTGAGCCACTTACGGCTCCAGAGCCACAGATTGGAGACCCCTGTTCTTGGCGCTTTAGTTATTTTGGAACAGCAGTTCTCATTTATTGCTTATGTCCGGTGGGGAAAAGTGGGATGTTGTGTTTCAGCTGCTGTGAAATTGTGTCTATTTCAGTTTCTAAGTGAAAGGAATGTGTTAGATGAAGGATATAATGTAAAGTTGCGTTGCCAGTAGCAGTTCACTCTCTGTTGTAGAAATGTATGTTTTGTGAAACACTTCTGTCCATCAGCTCTCAGTCAACAAGGACATTAAATCACTGTGGGGAAAAGGGCTGCAGAGCACCGAGGAAGGAATCTGCATCAATAAAATCCTTGTAGTTAATTGCTTCTTTCAGTGGATCTCAGATATTTAGCCAGAGGACTGCAAAACAGTGAGCCATCTGGCTGTGGACCTCATCAGCTGTTCTTCCTTGCTTTGCTAAGATTCCATTTAATCTGCTTTAATCTGCTTGTTTAAAACTGTTGCAATAATTGGTGGAAGTGGAGCCAATGAAGTAATGATACAACAAATCTTCTCCTTAGTCAGGCTAGCCTGAGATCTTCTTAAGAAGGCTGTAAGGTCAGTGGACACTTATGATAAAGTTCTCATTATGATTTTACCACCAAGACAATCCAGAACCCTTGGCTCCTCACCGACTCGAAGTCCTCTCTCTGGGCAACAGCAGATCTGACACATCAAATGAGCCTTGTAACACCCAGTGAACTGATAAAGCAACTGTTTTCTCTGGCCTCCTATACATTCCACAAGAGATGCTTGATGAAAGCAGGACTGAGGAACCCATGGGCAAGATATGTGACCTCTATTTGCCTGAGTCATGCTGATAAGTGCTTTCATGCAGAGATTGTGGCTAATTTAGAATGTCCACATTGAGACTTCTCATACCAGAAGTGACATTGTGACATTTCACAAGGGGTTGGTCGTCCAGCTGAGGGAATGAAACCGGGCTCATCTTAAAAAAAGGAATCACGAAAAAGTGACATGTACAAAAATATTTCCTGCATATTTTTGCGTTTGATTTTTGGGCCATTGAACAGTAGTAAAAAGAGATGTTAATAATGGCCTTTCACACCACAAACATACAGTCATATTCAATAAAGTAGAATATGTGTTTCGATGAGGCTCATTTGTCAGATTAAAAGTACCATTTGAAAATTGCAACCTTTAAGCAGGCATACATAAGATAATTAAACCCACATTTCTGTATCAAAAATGTTTTGTATTGGCCTGATGTAATATTCTGATCTTAAATGTTGTGTTTTCATTTGCTGTAAGCAGATAATCATCAATTAACAGAAATTGACTTGAAACATCACTCTATGAGTAACTAATCTATATGTGTTTTACTTAGTGAACTGAGTTACTAAAATAAACTTTTTTATAATATTCTAATTTATTAAATATGACTGCATATGTGATTGACAGGATAGTTCCATCCCCCTTTTTTCCATAGTCTTCATTCTAACTATGTTTATTTCTCTGGGATGAAAGAACTAAATGTGCTTTTACTAAGTAAATTAATAAATTGAAACAATTAATGTGGACGGCATTAAAGTGACCTCTGGTAATGAAGTAAAAAACCTTGGTGTTATTTTTAATTAAGACATGTCAATTAAATCCCATTATAAACAAGTATCGAGGATTTCCTTCTTTCACCTCCGGAATATTGCCAGAATTAGAAATATCATGTCCAGGAGTGACGCTGAAAAGCTAGCTCATGCATTTGTTACTTTGAGGCTGGACTATTGTAATTCCTTACTATCAGGATGTCCACAAAGTGCAGTTAAAAGCCTTCAGCGGATTCAAAATGCTGCAGCAAGAGTTCTGATGAAAATTTAAAAGATAGATCATATTTCTCCCACTTTAGCTTCCCTTCATTGGCTCCCTGTTAAATCCAGAATAGAATTTAAAATTCTCCTCCTTACTGATCTAGCTCCATCATGCATCAGAGATCTGATTTTTCCATATATTCCTAACAGGGCACTTCATTCTCAGACTGCAGGTTTACTGGTGGTTCCTAGAGTCTCTAGAAGTAGAATGGGAGGCAGTTCCTTTAGTTATCAGGCTCTTCTCCTGTGGAACTAGCTCCCAGTTTTAGTCCGTGAAGCAGACACCCTGTCTACTTTTAAGGCTAGGCTTAAAACTTTCCTTTTTGATAAAGCTTATAGTTGGAGTGCCTTAGGTTATCCTGAGCTATCTCTGTAGTTATGCTGCTATAGGCTTAGACTGCTGGAGGACATAATTACCGCTTTCACTCTCTCATACTACTCTCCAATTTTGTGTTATTTGCTGTTATTTCCTTTAACTTTATGCTCTCTCTGTTTTTTGTCTTCGGGACACCGGCCAAGCTGCTGCTGCCAAAAACGTAATGCTCACCCTCTACAGCTTATTGTGAGCAGATGTCCGCTCACACTGAGCCTGGTTCTGTTGGAGGTTTCTTCCTGTTAAAAGGGAGTTTTTGCTCCACTGTCGCTACATGCATGCTCAGTATGAGGGATTGCTGCAAAGTAAACACAAGTGACTGTCCACTGTTGCTACATGCTTATCCTGGAGGAGTGAATGCTGCAAGTCACTGACTCGATGCAATCTGCTGGGTTTCCTTAGACAGAAAATCTTTTAACCAGTTTGAATAACTAACTAATTCCGACTGCACTGTTTAATTGTTAGGATTACTTGGAATGTATGTACCTGATTTGAAATCTGCATGATTCGATTGAAATGACTTTGTAAAGTGCCTTGAGACGACATGTGTTGTGAATTGGCGCTATATAAATAAAGCTGAATTGAACTGAATTGAATTGAATTAGTCTGAGGCCCGATTACCACATTGCAGTCCTCACTTTCATATAAATGAAGTAAAGATCAAGAAGCAGCAAATTCAACCTAACTTCTGCATGCTTATGTCTATCAAAGTAGTAAACAATTTATATAGTTAAGGCCAAAATTATTCATTCTCCCGGCAGATTTAGGTCTAAAGCAATTTTTTTATTTTGCCAACATGATTCTTCTGACTGGAAGTAATGTTAACAGAGTCTTATAGACAATCTGTGAAGGGAGCAAAATATTGGGGTTATGACAAGGAGGCCTTCCAAATTCAAAGACTTTCAACTCATCGCCAAAAGATAAATTGTCAAAATACAAGTGGAAGCATACAAAAAGCTGGTCAGCAATTATAAAAAGAATTTGATTGCCGCACTGCTAAAAAGATTTTTCCATTGATTATTGAGAAAGATTTGAATATCTTCTGACATGTTATTTTTTTTAATTAAAAAACAGACAAATTCTTTGTTTTTCAAACCTAATACTGCTTAAAAGTTTTTAAATTTCTTTCTATCAGAAAGATCTGGCCATGGGAGGAGTCTGCAGTGGACAATTGCTGGAGGCAAAGATAATATTCTATTTTTGCTCTTGGATATCCAAGAAGTTTCCAAGAACTAGCCATGATGCCCTTAGACCCTCTGGCTAGCTTAGTTAAACATGCTACACTGCATGTTATGCTTCACTCAGCAGGCAACACCACATTTGCACTTTTTTTCTAGAATTGCGCCGCTCACGGTGGCAGCATGTTGGAGTAGCTCTGTCACTTTGATGACAGAGCTACTCCTTTGATGAGAAGGAGGAAGTTGAAATCATCTCGTCCATCGATTATGATGGGCAATGTGAGATCGTTGGGAAACAAGTTGGATGAACTCCAAGCCCAACAACAGATTCAGCAAGAGTATCAGGAATGCAGTGTTATGTGTTTCCTTGAGACATGGCAGCAGGATCATATCCCCAACTTCAGCATCTCTCTGCTAGGCTTTCTGACCATACAAGCAGACAGAGATTTAAAGAGGAGAGACAAACGCAAAGGAGGTAGTGACTATGAACAACAGTTGGTGTAATCCAGGACATGTTGGTGTAATCCAGGACATGTCACTTTGAAGTGTCATTTCTGCAGTGCAGATATTAAATTGTTAGCAGTAAGTTTTCGTCCATATTATTTACCCATACAGTTTACTAGCGTTATTTGGTAACGGTTTAGGTTCCACCACCAGCTGTTGCTGACACTGCATGTGATGTCATCAGTTCAGTTCGTGCTAAGCTACAGACACAATACCCCAAGGCATTTGTGTCAATATCTGGTGATTTGAACCATGCATCACTCTCTGGTGCACTTCCAATATTTCAACAGTTTGTCAGCTGCTCTACCAGAGAAAACTAAAAGTTGGATTTGTTTTATGCAAATGTCAAGGATTCATACATCTCTAAAGCAAGATCTCCTCCAGGCAAATCGGATCAAAATCTTGTTTTTCTCTGCTCGACATACAAGCCCCTTGTTCGGAGAAAACCTGTAATAAAGAGAACTGTGAGAAGATGGTCAAAGGAAGCTTAAGAAGCCCTGCGAGGTTGCTTTCTGAACCTCTTTAACCTTACCCTGACCCAGGAGAAAGTTCCAGTGTTCTGGAAGACCTCATGACACCAAAGGTACCAAAGACCTCCTGGTACCAAAGAAAGCTCATCCATCAGTCATCAATGACTATAGACCTGATGCCCGGACATCCCACATCATGGAGATCCTAAAAATACTCCTGTTGGCCCACCTGAGCAGGTAAACAATAAACTATCAGGACCCCCTTCAGTTTGCTTATTGCTGTGGAGTTGGTGTTGGAAATTCCACCATGTACCTGCTTCAACAAACCCAATGTCATCTAAACAATGTCAGCAGCACTGTGACGATCATGTTCTTTGATTTCTCCAGTGCATTTAACACAATTCAATTTGATTTGATTTGTCTGAAACTCCAGAATACTCAGGTCTCAACAATCTTCTGGATCAAAGACTACCTGAAAAACAGACCACAGTTTGTGAGACTGAAGTATTGTGTGTCTAACCAGGTAGTCAGCAGCACATGAGCACCACATGGGTACTCTGCTGTCATCATTTCTTTTCACTAATGTCAGACTTCCACTACCGAACAGACTTCTGTCGTCTGCACCCGAAATACCCAGATGATTCTCCAGTTGTAGGGTGTAACAGAGATAGGCAAGAAGCTGAGTACAGGGGGCTGGTGGACTGCTTTGTGTAGAAAAGCTGGCTGTAGGCAGACAGATTTTAATAGAAATAGAATAGGTCAAACACTATTTCCATCATGAGAAAAGAAGTGGAGGTGGTGGAGGAGTATAAATACCTCAGTGTTCACCTGGACAACAGACTGGAGTGATGGTGCAACTGTGAAGCCTTCTACAAGAAGGAAAGAAGCAGATTGTACTTCTTGAGGAAGTTTAGGTCCTTCTATGTTTGCAGCAAGATGCTGCATATCTTCTATAAGTCTGTTGTGGAGAGTGTGATCTCTTCTGTCATCATTTGCTGGAGTAGCAGCATTAGAGCCAGGGAAATAAAAAAAGCTAAATAAGCTATTAAATAAGGCTGGCTCTGTTCGGGTTACTCCTCTGGAACCTCTGGAGATCATTGTGCAAAGAAGGATTCTTCATAAAATGAAGAACATTATGGAGAATCCTGAGCATCCTCTTCAAGAGACTGTTGTACAACAACAGAGTGTCTTCAGTCAGAGGCTTCTTCAGATCTACTGTAAGACAGACGCTACAGGAGATCCTTACTGAGCACAGCCATCAGCATCTACGACGGCTCTTGAAGAAACCTGCATAAAATTAGCTACAACATTTAATTTCCATTTTGGATTAAAAAAGTATTTTTGAATTGAATTGACTCTCTCATTGGGAAGATGCTTGCCAGCCTTGGTAGATAACTAAGTGAAACCTTTTGTATTTTTTGCCATCCACGTGTCTTGTTTGTGCACCTCCCTTTTTTCCTAAGTATTGGTAGACTGTTAAATGGCAAAACACACAGTCCCAGAAACACAACATGGTCAGGGTAATATAGCCTGTCTCCTGTTTCTCATGGGACCAAACTGGAGTGCACCAGATACACAGACAGACCCAGACAGCCAGAGTAGAGAGGGAAGGAGTATAGTAATGAGCCAGAGGAAAAATACAGTCCCATTGTTTAGATGGGTCACGGTTTCCAGTCAGCAGGAATTTTTATACATTTGTAGTAATGTGTAATTACACCACAGCATGCCTAATTACCAGGATGATTATGGAGAGAAAGCGCATTATTGTGGGGCCAAGCTGTGGAGGTTATGAGGGCAACAAGCTGCAGAGTAGAGGGTTTCTTTACTCACGTTAGAAAACATGTCACTTTAATGAGTGCCACATGAAACTAAAGCTTTTTCACAAAACACTATAAGCCAGCATGCAGAAGCCTTTTTGCCATCCCTGTATGTTTTCTAAAAGGACCAAGGTGCTTGAAGGTGGCTTGAAGTCAACATTCCTGTCATGCCTCTGAGCCACCAAGCAAGATAGTAATAGCTCTGTTACGGTGATTACAGCCCAGTTGGCCAGAATATTCAAAGCAAATCACATCAGTTGTATCATCATATCGATACATCAACGTATATCATTTCTTGCATTTGACTCATAGGGGGGTTGATGATGAGCACATCGGGCTAACTGGTAACACATCTGTAGCCATGTCTCTCAGCGGTTTTTCTAAACATTCTAACAAGCTGCTAACCAGCACAGCAAAACACCATCAGTTCAATCAAATGTAAAACCCTTCAAATAAAACTTTTGCATTCCATCTGCTATATCAGGCCCTCTTTCCTCATTCACTGACCAGTAAAAAAGCCATGGTTCATTTGATGAGAGGCTAAATTTGATCACTGACATCAAACCAAAAATCAGAGGGCAACAAATGTGTGTTTATTTTCAATCAAAAACAGTACAACATTTCAAACTGGCTGAAGGGTGATGATGGCATGTTTGTTCAACCAAAACCAGCAATCATGAGCTTGTCTGAGGTTTTTACAGATGGTTCAGATATCCAAAAGTTAAGATTTACTCTCTAGTGCATTCCTCACAGTCTCCACAGAAAAGCACAAACACACATGATGACATCCATCCTTCCCAGAGGAGGCATTAGGGATATGATTTGCTCCGTAGGGGCCAACAGGCATGAAAGATGGATGAGCGACAGGGTTTGATGGAGAATGCGTGCACATACACACACACACACACACACACACAAACACACACACACACACGCACACACACACACACACTCTCTCTCTCTCTCTTACAGAAACACAAGATGAGCAGAGATGGTTGCGATTCCTCAGCAGGTGCTCTGCCTTCTTGACATGTTGTTCATTCTTTCCCCAGCCTGATCACTTACAGAGCTGGAAAAAAGTATTTGCTACCTTAGAGATTTCTTCTGTTTTTGCTTTTATGCCACATAAATGAACAAACTTTATTGTCAGGCGATGATAGGTTCCTAAATACAAAATGCAGTTTTCAAATTATTGTTTCATTTATTAAGGGAAAACAGCTTTCCAAATTAACCTGGCCCAATGTGAAAAAAAAAAAGGAAACCAGTGCAATTATAACCGGTTTTTGCAAAAACAGAGCCAGTATTTGCAATAACTGGCAGGGGGCCTTTTACATAACTTAATTTTGGCTCACTCTTCTTTGCAGAATTGTTTTAGTTTGGTCACAGTGTTTTCATGCATGATCGGCCTGTTTTAAGTCATACCACAGCGTTTCAATCAGATTTAAGTCCAGACTTTGACTAGGCCACTCCCATGCTACATTTTGTTGTTTTCTTTTTATCTAGCTAGAGTTGGACTTGCCAGATCATTGCACTACTGCATAATCCAAATGTGCTTGAATTAAAGGTCATTAACTGCTGGCTGATAACATTCACCTTCAGAATTTTCAAGTAGAAAGCTGATTTTATGGTTACGTCAATTACTCATCCAGGTCCTGAAGCAGCAAAATAGCCCCTGACCATAACACCATGTTTGGTATTCTTTTGCTTAGAAGCTGTAACGGTT
Source organism: Girardinichthys multiradiatus (assembly GCF_021462225.1). Classification (NCBI taxonomy): domain Eukaryota; kingdom Metazoa; phylum Chordata; class Actinopteri; order Cyprinodontiformes; family Goodeidae; genus Girardinichthys; species Girardinichthys multiradiatus. Next base: position 9,172,563 of record NC_061813.1, on the reverse strand, counting down.
TTACGCTAGATGTAACAGGATGGACGCCTTCCATAAAGTGTTACATTTGTCTCATTAGTTCTCAGAACATTTTCCTAAAAACCTTGGGGATCGTCAAGATGTTTTTTTTTTTTTTTTTGCCAACTGTGCTTCTTCTTGTTTGGGAATGGTTTTGGCCTTGGAACTCTCCCATGTCACTTCACTTGTATTATTGAGAAATGTATTGTGAAAAAGCGATTTTATCTCAAAGAACTTTTCTGTTAAAAACCGTTTTGCCCAATGTCTTTCTTACTGTTAAATCATGAACATTACCCTTAATTGAGGCAAATGAGTTCCGCACTGCTTTATATGTTGTTGAGGGTACTTGTGTGACTTCCTTGATGAGTCATTTATGCGCTCTTGGAGTATCTTTTGTAGTTTTAACTCCTGGGAAGGTTCACCACTCATCCATGTTCTCTCCACTTGTAGATAATGGCTTTTTTTTTTGGTGCACTGGATTCACGAAGCCTCAGAAATGACTTTGTAATGCTTTCCAGAATAATCGATGTCATTAACTTTATATCTCATATCTGCTTTGTTTATATGATATATACAGGAGTTGGACAATGAAACTGAAACACCTGTCATTTTAGTGTGGGAGGTTTCATGGCTAAATTGGACCAGCCTGGCCAGTCTTCATTGATTACACATTGCACCAGTAAGAGCAGAGTGTGAAGGTTCAATTAGCAGGGTAAGAGCACAGTTTGGCTCAAAATATTGAAATGCACACAACATTATGGGTGACATACCAGAGTTCAAAAGAAGACAAATTGTTGGTGCACGTCTTGCTTGCGTATCTGTGACCAAGACAGCAAGTCTTTGTGATGTATCAAGAGCCACGGTATCCAGGGTAATGTCAGCATACCACCAAGAAGGACGAACCACATCCAACAGGATTAACTGTGGACGTAAGAGGAAGCTGTCTGAAAGGGATGTTAGGGTGCTAACCCGGATTGTATCCAAAAAACATAAAACCACGGCTGCCCATCACGGCAGAATTAAATGTGTACCTCAACTCTCCTGTTTCCACCAGAACTGTCCGTCGGGAGCTCCACAGGGTCAATATAAACAGCTGGGCTGCTATAGCCAAACCTTTGATCACTTATGCCAATGCCAAACGTCGGTTTCAATGGTGCAAGGAGCGCAAATCTTGGGCTGTGGACAATGTGAAACATGTATTGTTCTCTGATGAGTCCACCTTTACTGTTTTCCCCACATCCGGGAGAGTTACGGTGTGGAGAAGTCCCAAACAAGCGTACCACCCAGACTGTTGCATGCCCAGAGTGAAGCATGGGGGTGGATCAGTGATGGTTTGGGCTGCCATATCATGGCATTCCCTTGGCCCAATACTTGTGCTAGATGGGCGCGTCACTGCCAAGGACTACCGAACCATTCTTGAGGACCATGTGCATCCAATGGTTCAAACATTGTATCCTGAAGGCGGTGCATCAATACATAGAGCAAGACAGGTGAAAGATTGGTTTGGTGAACATTAAAGTGACCCCATGACCTGCACAGTCACCAGATCTAAATATTATTGAGCCACTTTGGGGTGTTTTGGAGGAGCGAGTCAGGAAACGTTTTCCTCCACCAGTATCACGTAGTGACCTGGCCACTATCCTTCAAGAAGAATGGCTTAAATTCCCTCTGACCACTGTGCAGGACTTGTGTATGTCATTCCGAAGACGAATTGACGCTGTATTGACCGCAAAAGGAGGCCCTACACCATGCTAATAAATTATTGTGGTCTAAAACCAGGTGTTTCAGTTTCATTGTCCAACCCCTGTACAGGTCCTTCTCAAAATATTAGCATATTGTGATAAAGTTCATTATTTTCCATAATGTCATGATGAAAATTTAACATTCATATATTTTAGATTCATTGCACACTAACTGAAATATTTCAGGTCTTTTATTGTCTTAATACGGATGATTGTGGCATACAGCTCATGAAAACCCAAAATTCCTATCTCACAAAATTAGCATATTTCATCCGACCAATAAAAGAAAAGTGTTTTTGATACAAAAAACATCAACCTTCAAATAATCATGTACAGTTATGCACTCAATACTTGGTCGGGAATCCTTTTGCAGAAATGACTGCTTCAATGCGGCGTGGCATGGAGGCAATCAGCCTGTGGCACTGCTGAGGTCTTATGGAGGCCCAGGATGCTACGATTGCGGCCTTTAGCTCATCCAGAGTGTTGGGTCTTGAGTCTCTCAACGTTCTCTTCACAATATCCCACAGATTCTCTATGGGGTTCAGGTCAGGAGAGTTGGCAGGCCAATTGAGCACAGTGATACCATGGTCAGTAAACCATTTACCAGTGGTTTTGGCACTGTGAGCAGGTACCAGGTCGTGCTGAAAAATGAAATCTTCATCTCCATAAAGCTTTTCAGCAGATGGAAGCATGAAGTGCTCCAAAATCTCCTGATAGCTAGCTGCATTGACCCTGCCCTTGATAAAACACAGTGGACCAACACCAGCAGCTGTCATGGCACCCCAGACCATCACTGACTGTGGGTACTTGACACTGGACTTCTGGCATTTTGGCATTTTCTTCTCCCCAGTCTTCCTCCAGACTCTGGCACCTTGATTTCCGAATGACATGCAGAATTTGCTTTCATCCGAAAAAAGTACTTTGGACCACTGAGCAACAGTCCAGTGCTGCTTCTCTGTAGCCCAGGTCAGGCGCTTCTGCCGCTGTTTCTGGTTCAAAAGTGGCTTGACCTGGGGAATGCGGCACCTGTAGCCCATTTCCTGCACACGCCTGTGCACGGTGGCTCTGGATGTTTCTACTCCAGACTCAGTCCACTGCTTCCGCAGGTCCCCCAAGGTCTGGAATCGGCCCTTCTCCACAATCGTCCTCAGGGTCCGGTCACCTCTTCTCGTTGTGCAGCGTTTTCTGCCACACTTTTTCCTTCCCACAGACTTCCCACTGAGGTGCCTTGATACAGCACTCTGGGAACAGCCTGTTCGTTCAGAAATTTATTTATGTGTCTTACCCTCTTGCTTGAGGGTGTCAATAGTGGCCTTCTGGACAGCAGTCAGGTCGGCAGTCTTACCCATGATTGGGGTTTTGAGTGATGAACCAGGCTGGGAGTTTTAAAGGCCTCAGGAATCTTTTCCAGGTGTTTAGAGTTAACTCGTTGATTCAGATGATTAGGTTCATAGCTCGTTTAGAGACCCTTTTAAAGATATGCTAATTTTGTGAGATAGGAATTTTGGGTTTTCATGAGCTGTATGCCAAAATCATCCGTATTAAGACAATAAAAGACCTGAAATATTTCAGTTAGTGTGCAATGAATGTAAAATATATGAATGTTAAATTTTCATCATGACATAATGGAAAATAATGAACTTTATCACAATATGCTAATATTTTGAGAAGGACCTGTATGTTATATGTTGATTTTACAGGTCAAGTGATCAGGCCAAAGTGTGACTGATTTTCGACTGAGACTGAAGTTAAACTTAACTAACAAAAAATGTGGTTAATCACAGTTATGTCCAAATTTAACAAGAGAAGCAGTTACTTTTTCACACAGGGCCAGATTTGTTTGGATATTGTTTTTCCTCATAATGACTGAAATCTTCATATGAGAACTGCTTTCTGTTTTTACTCAGGTTATCTGCTAGAAATTTGCTTGATGATCTGGAACCTTTTAAGAGTGACAAAAAACCAAAACTCAACAAATCTGTATAGTAGGCAAATACATTTTTTTGGCTTTAACTGAACCTTTTCATTGACTTATCACAGTGATGGTCTATCTGCACTATACTCCCAAATGTTCCACAATCGCCCCATCCAGCCCATCCGAAAAAGCAATTCAAACCCCCTTTTATTTCAGCATTAGTAGCTGAATGAGAGCCGGCAGCATGAGAAGCACTTCCCATAATGCAACAGAAGGCCCACTCCTCTTAAAGACAACCTTTCCTGATTGTCTTCCTCTAGGGAAGGAAATAAAAACCACAAAGAATGGAAATAAATGACAAGTGCCTGCATAAAAACAAAATCCCTGTTTTTTGAGCATAGATCTCTCTGTGGTAAGGGAAATATGACATGATGTATTCTTATAGAACTTCAAAGTACCCCTGAGAGGTAAAAATTAATGGAAGAAGCTGAGCCAGGTAATAAAAGCATTTGTTGGGTTTCCAAATGTAATCCTAAGTGGAATTTAACATAAATGTGCTGTTGTGCCCCCAAAATGTTGGACCACAGCACCGGAGTATTAAAGAATAAGCTAAAGGTTAGGGCTGCAACCTAACCCATTGCTGCCTCACTGTTTGGTCTCTAACCATGCAGGCTATGGGGCAGAGCAGGAGGGGCTGTCATCTGAGTCAGACTTTAAATTCTTGCTGTCTGCCTGCTAGCACCTAGTAGTTTGTGTACATTTAAACAGGGAGATGCAGGCGAGGAGGCACAACAGGGAGCTCTGCAACTAGATCTGGAGGCTGCATTTTGAATCAAGCCCAACCCAATTTTGTCTGCTTTCAATATGCATCATGTCTACCTCCTTGCACACTGCTGAATGCAAAGACAGTGAGCAACGCATTTGCAGGAACTCATCTATTACCTTATCAGCAATCGGCTAGTTTGGTGAGAGTCCACGGACATGGACTGGAGGCAACCAGTGGGGTCAGACACAGTGCATCACCGCTGAATCATCCATTCAGCACCTACTCAGAGAGAGCAGACGAAGGCTGTGTAATACAGATGAACTTGTTTGAACAATGCAAACATATCTGCTCTTACCTCCAGTAGTACTTCCTTACAGTACTTCATTACCAAGGTGGCTCGCTAAAGAGTTCACACAACTTGACTTTTTTCACGTGTTGCATAATTGTAAAGTGGAAGGGAGGTTTTTAGAACCTGTTACAAATAGAAATGTGAAGATTCTGCTCCTTTAATATCAATAAAAGTTTAAAGTATTTTGGGGTAGTAGTGGAAAAGACTATTTTCTCAGATTTTAAAGTTACCCATTCTTCTGAGCAAAAAACATGCTGTTCCTGTACATTCCTGGGCTGTCTGACTTGAACAACATGTTTGAGATTTACCCAAAGTGGCTTACTGATAAGTACACTGAGATGGCCACTCAAGAACCTTCCCCTTTTTTCTTTTTTTCACCTTTTTACATGTTGGAACATCCAAATACGCCCTACGCACAGCTTCCATGGTGATGAGCGCCTAATTTTCTTTAGTGTTTTCTGATAACATGTGTCAGGTTTAAACAACCTAAAATACTTTTAACATCACAACAAGAAGAGAGAGACAAAGAATTAGTTATTTACTCGCTGCGAGGAGAACGGACAAAGATGTGTTCAGTTACAAATCTCATACCGCTCTGAAAAACATCTGTCCGACCCTCTCTTTTTATTATCATTCGGGGGTCCCTAGTTACAAAGAACGTCATTCCCTAAGGATGGGAAACAACAGCTGCATTGTAAACAAGTCATAAACACCATTTATGACCTTTGCCTGCAGACAACTCACACATCCTTTACTCACACAAACATTATGAATGGTTATAAAAATCAAATAGTCAAGTTAAGGATAGGAGAAAATATAAGATAAATCTATATAAAATTATTCCAACAACATGCAGCATTCTTCTTGCCACCAGTCTTGACCTATTCCTTTGTAGCTTTACATCATAGGCCTCATTGACTCCCCTCTAAATGTTGTGTTTATGGTTGTGGCAATGTGGTCCCATCACCCCAAATAACTTTGTTCCAGAAGCTTTGAGGTGTGTTTCTGTGAATTTTGGTGTATTAGAAGCAGGTTACTTTGTGGCATTGTTATAATATCACATTTTGTCCTGACGACTCAATAATCCAGTTCTTCAAGTGCCTCCTTAAAGTGCATCTTCCAACAACCACTTTTTTTTCAACCACACTTTTTTCAGAGCTCTGTATGTCATCTGATGTCATACGTCGGTTTTCCTTTGCAAACTATTTCATCTTATTTTCTATTTTTTAGTCTAGCTATTCTGCCATGGTTTAAACAGAATCCTTGATCCGCTTCTTTTTTACAGATTGAACTCTGCTTTTCGCCATTTTAAATTCCTGGGATATCCTTTAATATCCTTTTCCTGTTTTATAAAGTTCAACTAAATTCTCCAACTGATCATTTGATAAATTCCACAGTTTTCTTCATGGCTAAGAATCCCCAAACGTCAGCACAAGCTCAAAATAGGAATGGGGTTGCCAGGCGCCCACAAACTTTATACACACACATTGATTGCAACCAAACAGATCACAGCTGTGAATGACTACTTTTAGGAGCCATGAACACCAGTGTGAGCATGATATCAGGCAAAAACCCTCAAGTAAACTTTTGATCATGGTCTTTTTGATAGTTTCTACTGTATTATCAGTAGGTAGGTAGGTAGGTAGGTACTTTATTAATCCCATGAATATCCAGGTATTATTGTTTGTTGAAAAGCTTAATGGCTGCTAGCAGAAGGTTTCTGGAGCTGCTATGGATCTCCTTTGGATCTATTTTGTTGTGTTAAGCTTCAGATGGTTTTGACTGCACCATTCCACAAAGTCACTGATGGTATTGCGGTACTCTGTTTCACATCCTCCTTGCAAAAAAACCAACAACGTGTTTAGCTAGATTTATCTTCCCATTAGCTCTGACCAGCCAACCTGGACCTGCTAAAGATCTCACAGCATGATGCTGCCACCATTCTGTTTCACGGTGTCCTGGGTGGTGCAGTTTTAGTTTTCCACCACAAATAGCCTTTTGTACATTGACCAAAAATTTAAGTTTAGGTCTCAACGGAGTACCTTCTTTCTGTCAACAGGGTTGACAGAACAACATTGGTTAAATTTTGCATCACTCCCATCTCAGCTGTGGAACTCTATAGCTCTTCCAGACCTACGAAGGGCTTCTTGACTGCTTCTCTGATCAACATTTTCCTTGCCCTTCCGGAGAGTGTAGGTGGACCTCCTTGTTACAGTAGATATGAAATTATAATGTTCTCATTTTTGGATTTTGAATTAGATAGTGCTCTGTGCATGTATTTGTAAACTTGAAGACATTCAGTTTGTATAGCAATATGCCTACCCAGCTCTTAAGCCTAATGCGAGCCGCTTAACATTCTCACCCGAAAGTACCATGATAAATACAAGCTGTTATGTCAGAGGTCATTAATTCTGCAAAATTAAAGCAATCATTACCTCAAGTCCAAGCCGACATAATTCACATGACTGCTAGAAATGCAAATAATTTAATTGCTTATGAGGGTATGCTGCTCTCTTTAGTATGGAAATGTATTCAGTAGGTGATCATTATGCAATCAGATCATCTGCCCTAGAGGGACAACATTAAGTGGTAGGCCTCTTCTAACAAATACAAATACAGCTGAATATGACTGACCATTTTTAAAGCATCACGTGATTCTTTTTCTTTATGTTTTGGTAAGTTTAATCATGTGTTTAAAACCAGATGTACTTGGGTCATCCTATAGATAAACAGTTATGCTCATAAGTGCACATACTCTAGTGGACGTTTGGATTTTTGGGCATTTTTCAGAGAATATAAATGATGACCTAAAATCTTTTGTTTCACTCATGGTTAGTGATTGTGTGACACCATTTATTTTCAAACAACTATGTTCACTCTTTTTAAATCATAATGACAAACAAAAAATACTATGACTCTGATCAAACGTTTACATACCCTGGATGTTTTCGCCTAATAACATGCATTCATGTTGGCATAAACGGGTCTGTATGGCTACTAAAGGTAACTATCCACACCTGTGATCTGTTTGCTTGTAACCAGTGGGTGTGCACAAAGGGGTAGTGAGTTTCTGGGCTCCTGACAGAACCTTGTATCTTTCATCCAGTGCTGCACTGATGTTTCTGGTTTCTGAGTCATGGGGAAAGTAAAAGAATTGTCAAAATATCTGTGGGAAAAGGTAATTAAACTGTATAAAATAGGTAAAGGGATTATAAAAGGATAATCAAGGAACTGAGAATGCCACTCAACAGTGTTCTAACTCTAATTAAGAACTGGAAAAAGAGGGAATCTGTTGAAACCAAACAACGGTCAGATAGACCAACAAACGTTTCAGCAACAATTGCCAGGAAAATTGTTCGGGATGCAAAGAAAAACCCAGAAATAACTTTAGCAAAATACAGGACTCTCTAAAGAAAGGGCGTGTGGCTGTTTCAAGATGCACTATAAAGAGGCAATTGAAGAAATTGGGCTACACAGTCGAGTTGCCAGAAGAAAGTCGTTACTACGCAAATGCCACAAAGTATCCCACTTACAATAAGCCAGACAGCACAGAGACAAGCCTCAACATTTCTAGAACAAAGTCAATTGGAGTGATGGGAAAATGTAACTTTTTGGGCACAACCATCAACGTTACATTTGTAGAGGAGTCAACAAGGCCTATGATGAAACCATTCCCAAGTGAAACATGAAGGTGGAACACTGATGTTTTGGGGATGTGTGAGCTACAAAGGCATAGGAAACTTGGTCAAAATTAATGGCAGGATGAATGCAGCATGTTATCAGAAAATACTGGAGGGCAATTTGCCCTCATGAGCCGGGAAGCTGGGGATGGGACGTTGTTGGAAAAATGTATATAAGTTATCATTGTTCAGTTTAAATCATGTTTATGTCTGAAGTTCTACTATAGTTAAGATGATTCTTATGATTGTTTTTTAGTGTGAAAAAGTGTTTGTGGAAGGTTAAGGAATGCGGTCTGGAGTGGATCACTCTCTGGACGTGACAAGCCTATACCATATATGGGAATGAATACACGTTTAGGTTGAAATCTCTGTAAGAATTGACTGAACCAATTCCCGCTTTTTGCTTGTAGGAATGTGAGTTGTAAATAAAAGGCTGGTGCAAGGACTTCTTCCTTTGTGAGAAGGAACTTGCTGTTCTGGCAGAGGACTGTCTCACCCTTGCAAGTCAAACTAACTTGGTTCACCTTGTGTCTTATTTTACACTTGTCTGTATTTATCAGATTTCTAACTCTAACAGACGTACTTAGATGTTCCAACATGACAACGATCCAAAACACAAGGCACAGTCAACCAGTCATTGGCTACAGCAGAGTGAAGCTTCTTGAGTGGCCATCTCAGTCTTCTGACCGAAATATCATTGATCCACTCTGGGGAGATCTCAAACGAGCAGTTCATGCAAGACAGTTTTGAAATTTGCAGAAACTGGAGGGTTTTTCCAAAGAAGAATGGACAGCTTTACCATCAGAGAAAAAAACAGCCTCATCCACAACTACCACAAAAGACTCCAAGCTTTCATTGATTAAGAACTGGGGCATGTAAACTCCCTTTAGTGTCAACTTGTGTGCATGTTATTAGGCCAAAATCACCGGGGTATGTAAACCTTTGATTAGGGTCATTTTGGTAGTTTCTGTTGTCTTTAAAAAGAGTAAACACAGTTGTTTGAAAATAAATGGCTCTACACAAACACAAAAAACTGTTTTTTGTGTTATCATTCATATTTACTGAAAAATATACAACAAAATTAAAACAAATCCACCAGGGTATGTAAATATATAAACTGTAAATATAGTATGTATAATCTCCATTTGGGTCTTGTCTGTGTAAAGGGAACACATACTTTTTGTTTTTTCCTGGCATAGTCATGCCTCAGGTTGAACATTCTGAGTCATCCATTGGGAAGATTTTGAACTCTCTTAAACATTTTCCATTCATGAATAATTTTGGTCACTGCAAAACAATACACATAATGTTTTGAAAAAGCTTTATTACTTAGCTATGAGACAAAACAGAAGTAAGGAGGGACAAAATGGAAATATGCACGTGAGAAATCAAGAGGAGAATTGACCTGGAACCTGCTGTGATCACAGGTTTGGAAGAAAGTAAAGTACTTTTATTTTAATTATTTTGTTAATCGTCTAATTAAGATTCATCCATATTTTTCGAGTGTTATAACATTGTGTTCTGCTACCACTACTGCTATGTTGTAGGTAAGTTTTCCAATAGCTGAGGTCTCCCATTCATGGCTAAAACTACTGCTTATGCATCAGCTGTGGATGCAGCAGGACAGACGGTGAGGGCAGGGGGGTGTTCAGTCAAGGCATGATGATTCTAACCGACTCCTCACTAGCAAACCCACTCTCCTCTACCTCTGATCGGCTCAAATTAAATATCTTATTTAAATGTCTTATACCATCGTGTACCATATAGCCTTAACCTGTATGAACTGTATTGAAGGTGAAAAAATATTGTCAAAACACAGAACTGATCCATATTTCTGGACATGTGTGGCAACCTGACAGTTACTTTTTGACAGAACTGTAGATCTGCAGATGTCCAGTCTGTCTTTCACAAACGAATCAATTCTTTTGAACAGCTCCTTATCTTGAAGGATATGACTCGAGCCTTAGTGAGAGCCATTCTTGTTAGGTAGGTAAGAGCATATTATTTTGTTTCTATATTACAGATAGCATTAAAATGCTACCAATGCACACAAAACTTGTCATGATTTTTACAGCCGACTTAACCCACATGCAGAGACTCTCAGAGAACTTTGTAAAAGGAATATGTTTTTATTGAAAGATTGATCAGGAACAACAGGAGCGACGAGTCTAATCTTCCTTACTGTGAAAACACAAAGAGAAAAGAGAAATAGCTGAACCTCAGAAACATGAACCAACATAAACGTATCTTACTGGAGATTCCGGAATAACCCACCAGGGAGAGAATAAATGTCAGGAAAGGAGTTCAGCTTGCCATGCACAGACTAGATCAGGAAGTAGCCTTAGCCACTACGGAGGATTGGAACAGATCAGGTAAGATTCACACCTGGAACAGGTAACAAAGCAAGTTAGAGTTTGCAACAACAGATCCTTCAAAAGATATCCATGGTAAAAATCATGCAAAGTTTTCAGAGCTGGCCAGAAATTACCACGGAGGCAAAAACACTCAGGCGCCGAGGTGTTGGCAACCTTCCTCTATATGCTTCCCAGCTGATGAGTAGATGCACAACACCTGTCGCCTCAGGTACACTCCTACTGGCGGCACCTAGTGTCAAAAAGGTGTAAGCAGTAGGCAGCAGAACTCCAAATCCTGACAAAACTTGTAGGGAAAAATTACATGGGTATTTGATATTTATGTTTCAATATTTATACATAATTTATACTTATTTCTTTTATTTATACTTAATTTTCTGGAAAATTTATATACATTAAGAGATTTTTTGCATGAACATACCGTGGCACTATTTTGCACCTTTTAAATAATAATATTAAATTTACTTAATACAGACAGATTTATGTTTAGTTATAAATTTTACCCACACATGCCAGGTTTCACAAATATTTCTATATTTAACACTATATTAAGAGTAAAACGTTCTTTGAAGTGAACAGATCCTGAAGATTCAGTTCCCTTCAAAGAGCCATATGTCCCATCACTAGTTAAGAATCATTGGAATTAGCTGCCACAGTTGTTACAGGCATGTCTGGACTTGCCTCAGTCTATGCACACATACCTAGTAGTCCTTCCTAGGTATGTGTGGTATAGGTAGGTATTCCTAAAATCCTTTAAATATTTCCCTCTAACCTCAGTAGAGCAGAAAACACTTGGTTAACAAGGTGGAGTTTCCCTTTATCCAACTGTCAGTACTGCAAATGGATGCCATCTAGAACAGTCCTTAAAAAGATGGAATGTAGAGTCTTGAAAAACAAATGGTGTCTTTACATTGACATTAATTAGAAAATCACGAAAGACTATTCATTTGAATACCCAAATATGGTGGAGATGCCCAAAAGCAAGAAAAAAAGATTAGCATTTAAATTTTACCTGACAAGATAGTAGTAGTACTACTATGTTAGTACTTGGTATTTATACTGTTAATTATAGGGTTAAATGTGTGTACATTCTACTTTGTTTTGATTGATTTAACCCACTTAAATAAAAATTACAGATTTTAATTAGATTTCTTACCTATCTGTATTTTTTCATTTTAGTTGAAGCTGGGATAAGTATGCATAAAGTCAGAAAGACTTTCTGATTGGCCAGTTTTAGCTGCGGTCCTGTTGTAGTGTCAGGGCCAATAGGAGTAATTATAATTTCAGCTCTTTGCAGCCAAGAAAGCAGGACTGTAACACACCTTAATGAAACAAATTAGGCTCGGGTTTGTCGAACAGCTTACAAAGAAATATTTGCTGTGCCAGGAAATCAAATATAACCGAGAGCTGTAGTTTCACTAGTTTTAGCAGAAGTCAAACCCAGCCATGACTGCAAAGCGAAAATAACACCTAGTCCTCTGTTATGGGGCACATTTGGCACGTGGCTGAATTAAAAGCCACACTGAGCCACTTTTGTAAACAACCAAGATAGCGACTGCTGTTTTGAATGGCTGATCAGACATACTTTCCTGTTGGGATGGAAGTTTTACATTTCTCCAAATATTTTATTTCACTTGCTGGTTATAAGTGTTACAAAATGTACCGTCCTTAAGAAAGCTGAAAATCAAACGACTTTGTTAGTTATTTACCTTTGATTTGGCCAGATACTAGCCTGAGTCAAGAGAACAGATGACAAAGCTTCACTCATACCATGTAAGTGCACAGCAAGGTCATAAACACTCATTGAAGATACTGTTTAAAGGATCAGGAATTAGTTTGCTTGACCTTAAAGTGCCTGAGACACTCGTATCCCACAAAATGCAGAAACTGAAAGAACTTTAATATTGAAGACACCGGGCAGTAATTAACATTATATCAGGATTAAAGACATGACAAAAGACAATTGTGACACAAAATAAGCATATTTCGTAGTGAATTTTGCAAGTCCAAGGTCGCCCGGAAATTACATGAAATCTAAAATTATTATTTTCTCATTAACAATAATAATAATAACAATCCAAAATTATTATCATTAAAATACCCTAAAATATACCCACATACAATATATTTAAATAAATGTTTTTTCTAAAGATTCTAATATAAAAAGTAAAAAGAAATGACACACCAGGTACTGTCTTTAGATATTGAATCATTCCTTGTGTCTCCTGCTGCTCCATGCTGCTCACTTAGCCTCCGGTTGTTTCACTCAGTGCTATTTACTGTATTTATTTACTGTAACCCTGGATTTATACTGTATCTCCTCCTTTGTGCTCAGGTCCGACCACAAACTTCTTTGCCCTTCTGTTTACATCTGCACTGCTTCGGTCTGCTGCAAAGCCCAGAGGCGCTCCAAGAAGCATATGCAGATCGTGCAATAAATGCCGTAGCAAGTCCAAAACCACTTATTCTGTGAAAGTTAAACCAGTTAAACTGCTTCATTTTTTGTTTTATGAATCCAGATATTTTTATGTGTTTTGTTCTACAATGGGTGAGTTCACTGAGTGCAGGTTTAGATTACCTTAGTTAATGGATATAGCCCAGTAACTGAACTAATTAATCTAATGTAAACTACTGCTAATATACAGGGGTTGGACAATGAAACTGAAACATCTGTCATTTTAGTGTGGGAGGTTTCATGGCTAAATTGGACCAGCCTGGTAGCCAGTCTTCATTGATTGCACATTGCACCAGTAAGAGCAGAGTGTGAAGGTTCAATTAGCAGGGTAAGAGCACAGTTTTGCTCAAAATATTGAAATGCACACAACATTATGGGTGACATACCAGAGTTCAAAAGAGGACAAATTGTTGGTGCACGTCTTGCTGGCGCATCTGTGACCAAGACAGCAAGTCTTTGTGATGTATCAAGAGCCACGGTATCCAGGGTAATGTCAGCATACCACCAAGAAGGACGAACCACATCCAACAGGATTAACTGTGGACGCAAGAGGAAGCTGTCTGAAAGGGATGTTTGGGTGCTAACCCGGATTGTATCCAAAAAACATAAAACCACGGTTGCCCAAATCACGGCAGAATTAAATGTGCACCTCAACTCTCCTGTTTCCACCAGAACTGTCCGTCGGGAACTCCAAAGGGTCAATATACACGGCCGGGCTGCTACAGCCAAACCTTTGGTCACTCATGCCAATGCCAAACGTCGGTTTCAATGGTGCAAGGAGCACAAATCTTGGGCTGTGGACAATGTGAAACATGTATTGTTCTCTGATGAGTCCACCTTTACTGTTTTCCCCACATCCGGGAGAGTTACGGTGTGGAGAAGCCCCAAAGAAGCGTACCACCCAGACTGTTCCATGCCCAGAGTGAAGCATGGGGGTGGATCAGTGATGGTTTGGGCTGCCTTATCATGGCATTCCCTTGGCTCAATACTTGTGCTAGATGGGCGCATCACTGCCAAGGACTACCGAACCATTCTTGAGGACCTTGTGCATCCAATGGTTCAAACATTGTATCCTGAAGGCGGTGCACCAATACACACAGCAAGACAGGTGAAAGATTGGTTTGGTGAACATTAAAGTGACCCCATGACCTGCACAGTCACCAGATCTAAATATTATTGAGCCACTTTGGGGTGTTTTGGAGGAGCGAGTCAGGAAACGTTTTCCTCCACCAGTATCACGTAGTGACCTGGCCACTATCCTGCAAGAAGAATGGCTTAAAATCCCTCTGACCACTGTGCAGGACTTGTATATGTCATTCCCAAGAGGAATTGATGCTGTATTGGCTGCAAAAGGAGGCCCTACCCCATACTAATAAATTATTGTGGTCTAAAACCAGGTGTTTCAGTTTCATTGTCCAACCCCTGTAATACAGGTGTGTATACTATAGAAATGTATGTGTGTATTTATTAATATAGAGAAATCTAGTCTGTTTTATTTTCTAGTCTGAATTATTTTGAAAATCCGGATGTTGCGCTCGTTCTATTTCCTGTTGGTGCAGCCGTGCCCCGGCATCCGAAAAAAATAGAGATGATTGGATGGCCGTCCGCATGTCTCGGCACATGTTTTCTGCCATCTGATGATAGCTGATTTTCTTCTTCTGACTCTGCTTTGTCTCTCTTACAGTAACTGAAATATATGTAAACAAACATGCGATTCTTCGCTACTGTCGCTACTGTGTTGTCAGCCATTGTATCAGTGGTCAGTTTAAATGCGGGGTTCTCCTTTTATGTCATAAAAGAGCACAAAGGAGTAATCTGAAAATGCTGTTTTAGTGAAATTTCTGTCCATATATCGAAACAACTGTTCATTTCAGTGGCATGAATTTACTTTTTGAAATATTTTATTAATGTTTCCTTTCCAAAGATGTAATTGGATTTTTCCTAAAAATTTGATATCATAGGAACTTACAGTTACAGACATTTACTGCTAAATCTACTAAGTAAATTAACTATTTTGTTTTTGTTCTCTCCGGTTCTTGACTCCTGAAAGTGTAAAGCATGCCTACTAAATAGCAGAAGGGTCGACTCGAGTTATGTGACTTAGAATAGACTTAGTTGCAAATTTACTTTAGACTCGATTTGATGATTTCATGAAAGACTGGACTTGACTTGGACTTCCACACCAGTGACTTATGACTTCACCTGGATTTTAAAAGACTTGATATCTTACGCCAAACACAAAGTGTGTTACAAAGGAAAAGGGCCGAGCGCGTAAACGTGGAACCGCGCTATAATTTGTTGTGTAAATCATCCTTATCACTGCCTTCAGTTAGTGCAAAATGCTGCTGCACGGTTTTTAAAGATTCTTTTTGCAGCACAAGTTGTAACAATCAGCTTGGATCTAAGCACAGTTACAACACAAGGGGGTTCTAACAGGGTTCTGGTTTTTCAGAAAATGTCCCCGATGGTTAGGAGAACTAATTTTCAAACCTAATTCTTGCTAACAAAAATAGATGCTTGACAACCCCTTTGCTTGGATGGTGCTGTTAAACTCTACATCTGAGATTATTTCAACATTCAAAAACAACACAGCAGCAACAAACTATGAATAATGAAACTCAAACAATACAAAAATAAAATAGCATACCTTCTGGCATTAATCAGACATACAAATTTCCCTGAAACAAATCAGATCCTAATCCCACCTTGAAATAATCATCTCTAATTGAGTCCTTAATTGAGTCCCATATTTTATCGTCAAAAGAAAAAGTCATATTCAACAAACCTGTTTAGAGTCCAAGTCCGAAAAATGCAATTCCTTCCAAGAAAGAAATATGCAAAAGAAAAATGATAAGTGGTACCACCAAAAATCAAAAAGAGGGATGAGCTCACCACCTGCTTGTGGCCTGTGGTTATGTTACAAAGTGGCCTTCTTTTTTTGTTATTCTGGTGAAAGTAAGAAGGGTGGAAAGAGGGAGGACTGATGCCTATATGAGTAGCATGCTCTGCTGCTGCTCGCCGTGTCTACTCCACTCACCTTCTCTGTAACTTAGATCAGCTGATTCGCTGTGGCTGGAGGTGCCAAGGACACAGCTCCCAAATTATGGAATGATTTGCTACTGCAAATTAGCCTGCAAAAAGCCTTGTCACTGGCCCTTTTTAAATCTGCTCTTAAGACCCACCTCTTCTGTTTGGCTTTTGACCCGGTATGAGTTGTTTGTTGTGTTTTTATTTTCTTCCTTTCTATGTTGTATTTTCTTGTTACTACTTTGACTTGGATTGTATTTTGACTTGTAATCATTTAATTTTATTTTGTTCAGTCATTTTAACTATTATTGCTGTTCAGCACTTCGGTGAGTGCCTGCTGTTTTTAAAGGTATTTCTTTATAAATAAAGTTGACTTGGCTTGAATGTAACACAACAGAGAAAAAAATAAAATATACTTTCCTTTGTTTTGCTTTCACGGACCTCAAGGTGTTAAAAAATGAATTTAGTTAGGAAAAACATCTAAAATGTTTTGAGCTGAGAATGAGAGGAGAGCAAGGAGAAAGCAGATAGAGAAAGAAAGAGGGTTAAAAACAGCAAGAGCACACTAAATGTCCAAACTATTTTTGACTATGGTTAAATTACTTGAACAGCAGATTTCTGCCAAGTCCTTCTGCTGTTCGGAAAAGTCCTGACCTCCCGTTGCTGAAACCTGCCTGTCTCTGACTCTGTTTCTGGATTACTGGACTACCCCTGCTTGAAACCCTCCAGTGCTTTACCTTGGATTGTCTCTCGCCTCTGCATCTGGTTGGTGGAAATATTCTCTGTCCCCTGTTTGTTCCCGGATCCCCCAAGACCTCCTGTTGTCCACTTCCCCTTCCTCCCCGGCTGGATTTCAGTTCCCTGTGAAACCTCCATTCTTGTCCTTCCAGTCTGACCACTTACTGTGGAACCCCATCTACCCAATTATTATTTTTATAATAAATCATTTGGTTAACCGTTCTCTTGTCTGGCTGCGTTTTGAGTTCTGGCTGATTTGATTCATCGTTACAGGATGGTGTTTTTTGGTTAATATTTACTGTAAAAAGCAACATCAACACAGATTTTCATGCGATTTTGAAGTTCGGTTCTTGCTGGTTGTGCTGTCAAACAAAAAGATCTCAGAAATATTATTACTCTGATTGAGATACATATTCGGTCAAATTACTTGTGTAAGAGATTAAATTAAAAGTCTAGGGCTTCGACTTAACTCAAGACTTGCATGCTTTGACTTTGGACTCAAATTGGAACTTTCATGCCTCCATTGGAAGATGAAAAACAGTGTGACAGCATCTAAATAATCTATATAAAAGAAGGCAGGTTTATTCACAGAGGCTTATCAGCTGTTTGTTCTGGCAGAGACAAAGAGTTAGTAATTTGGCACGAGCTAGTTGCTTTGCTTCTTTGCCAATGTTTTATGGTTTTCAGTTTTTCTGTTCCCAAATTTCTTCATTTACGAAAAGAAACCACCTGCCACAGACTATGAATTTGTGCCCTGGGGTCGTTTGTCAAAATATTGATCTGAATTGACTTAGAGCCAGCATAGTGTTGCAAAGTTGCTCTAGTTTAACTTTCGGAGCTTTCAGCCTCTCTGGTATGGGTAATGCAAGATTTGGAAATGTTAGTAGACTTTTAAACATCTCAGAGATAAGGTAAAGATCTACATTCTTTTAGGAATGCATACTCTGATGCAATGCAGATTGAGCTGATTGGTAAAATAAGATGCTAAAGACAGCTTAAAATTTTAGCTCCAAATTAGTATTTTTTTCACTTCAAATGACAGCAAAATCCTGACTGCTCTCTCACTAATACCTTCAATGGATTTAATCGTAGTTCTTTATGAGAAATTGTAATCGGTTAAAATCAGGATCTGCAGGTCAGAGGTAAATTCTTCGCGGTTGCAAAGCTTTTAGTGCATGTCCTTGGTGCATAATAAAAAATCATCCCCAGTTTCATTGTCTATAGTGGCAGGATTGGAACTGCTGAACCTCTGGTGCATGCAGTCATGTGTGTTGTTGCACTGAGCAGCACAGTTGAAGATTTGATGTTGGAGGGCAGATATGGGTTCGCCTGGCTGGAACAGTCTCTTTTTGCTCTGAGGCTAGGAAACGCTCAGCCTGTGATCTGAAGCCAGCATTGAACTATCCAAACAGGCCACCGCCAACGTCTCCTTCCTATGAACAGCCATTTATCTGCGGTCCAGCAGCTGCCCAGGGACAGAGATGGGAGTACTGGTCACAAAGGGGTGGTGGAGGCATTACACTCTGCATCTGAGAGGAGATGGGATGGTATTTAATTTCAATATTAAATTTGTTATCTTTGTGTTTCTCTGTTGAGAAAAAAAATAAGTTTAAGACTTCCCACTGAAACCTCGGACCTCTGTGAGAGGCAACCAAAGTAAAGCTGTACGCATATCAATACCACACCTGCAAGAAATTACAACATTCCACTTTTACTTGCCTTTTCTGCCGCCCATCCTAGAAAGCTCTGAGAGTTCTAACTAAAGTGTGCCATAAAATCCGAGGCTCTGAGGACCACCAACGTGGTGAGACCTGGTTTAGTGGTTGCTTTGTACCCCACCCTCCCCAGATTCGGGTGCATTACAGGATTTTGCTGTCTGGCGGCTGAAATTTTGCTGATGTTTGTGGAAACGAGACCATGAAAAAGACAACTATAAAAATATTGATCCAAGTGGTTTGTTGCAGTGGTTAGCAGTCAGGTCGATTTTGTGATAACACTGCTTCCTGAGCAGCGATTTATTTAGTCTGCTCTTTGATGAAAATGAGAACACATGGAGATTAAGTACAAGATTAATCATTACCATGAGCAGGAAAGTTGTATCCTTAAAGCAACACTCCTTCATTTGATCATTATTATAAAAAATATACACCCTGGGCATCACAGGACAACACAAAGACACACAGGAAAAATATGCCATATGCCCACATGTACCTATGGACAATTTAAAGAGATCAGTTAACCCAACAGTCATGTTTTTGGATTGTGAGAGGAAGCCAGACTATCTGGAAAAAACATGTGGAGAACAAGCAAACTCCATGCAGAAAGACCCCAGGCCAGGATTCAAACACAGCACCCAAACACAGGACCCCAATGAAATACATCAAATTTGTGCTTGTAAAATGTGAGAAAAGTTCAAGGGGAGTGAATATTTTTGCAAAACACAGTGGGATCAAACAGCAACATTAAAGTAAGTTACCTTATAGTTGCTTAAAATTACTACTCAAACGTAGGACTGTGTCTGAAACAGCATCAGTCTAGAAGCTGTCCTTCATGGAGTTGCAAAGACTCCAAACAAGAAACTGTTATTGGTAGTTTAAAAGAGGTGCAACCATACCTTTTAAATGAATAAACAGAAGAGCATCTTTTAGCAGAAATAAATTCCCTATTTCATTTTGTAGCCAACAAATCAGGGTCATACCCAGAGTTAAGAATTAATTTACCTTCCAGCAAATCCATCTACATGTGATTTTTCAGGTTTATTCCACAAATGGAAATGTAGCGTGAGAGAAGCTGCTGTGCGAGGGAGGAACACAGGCTGGAAAAAAGAAATAACACACATCCTACAGAAAGGAGGATGTTATTCCAGCTGGACTTCATGAATATGTCAGCTGTCCTTAATGTGAACGCTGATGATTTAAGCAACACTCTTCAGTTCCCTGCAGCTTAAGAACTATTTTATATGTCACCCTACACACATGTGCACACACACTCACGCACACACACACACACACACACACACACACTTGTGTGGAAAAAGCCTTCAAATGAATGCATCTTTTATTGTAGCAGCATATCTCACACTGAAAATTTTAGAAAAACCAAATCTTAGATTAAGGAATAAATATTTTTAGCAAAAACAAAATCACAGGTACCCCAATTGTTAGTCACCCTGCTGTCAATACTTTGTATCATCCCTGTTTGACAACAGTACAGTATTGTCTTCTCGTGTAACATTGTAAAGGTTGGAGAGAAGGATCTTTGACCATTCCTCCTTCCACAATCTCTTTAGATCATCATCATCATTCTCTTTATCTCCACACAGGTTTTGTCTGGCATTTAGGTCTGAGGACTGAGATTGCCATAGAAGAAGGTTCATATTGTGAATCATTTCTGTGTTGATACGGCCAGTTGTCTGGGATCATTATCCTGCTGAAAGTTCCACCGATGACCCATGTTCAGCCTTCTGGCAGAGGCCACAGATTTTATTGAAACTCTCCTGTTATTTCAATGACCTCACAATGCCATGCAATCTAACAAAGTTCACAGGACCCTTTAAAGAGAAACTGGCCTACAGCATCTCAGATCCTCCACCATACTTAACAGTTAGCCTCTCAAAATATTATTCCTTTGTTTCAAATGAAACCCACATGGAATGTCTGTTGCCATGTAACCAAAGCACACGGTTCTAGTTCCCGTACCAGAAGAGTTAACAAACTTTACATGATTTCCATGAAAAGATTCAAAGATGAACCTGTGTTTCATTTAATTTTAGTATAGATACAAATACAGAAAAATGACTAATTAAATGCTCATGAAACATCTCAAATCAAAATGTGTCAGCAGCTTTACTGAGAGCTCAGGGTTATATTTTTAAAGAATTTCTCAAAGTCAGAACATCCCACACAGCACTGTCAATCCATAATACAAGAATGGCAAGAATATGGCACAAAAGGGAACCTTTGATCAGATCCCCACAGTGAAACATAGTAATGGCAGCATGATGCTGTGGGGATGCTTTACTTTGGCAGGCACAGGGAAACATGAGACTGGGGCAGAGGTTCCCAAATCTCATACATAGCTACAGTGGAAAGGTTTAGATGAAAGCATAGTCATGTGTTAGAAGAGCCTAGTCAAAGTTAAGACCTAAATGTAATTGAGAGTCTGTGGCAAGATTTAAAAATTGATGTTAACATGTGCTCTCCATCCAATCTGACTGAGTTTGAGCTATTTTGTGAAAGCAGAATCTTGTGTTTGGATGTGCAAAAATAGTGGAGAAATGACTTGCAGCTTTAATTGCAGCAGATTCCTAATTGTAAAAATCTAAACCATTCTTATGTTCTTTCCATTTCACAGTTATGCAGAATGCCACAAATTACATGACCTGAGTATCCCCCTGACCTTTAAACGTTTCAACTGTTGTTAAACATTTAAAACAGAAGCTGCATAAACCAGCTGTAGCACAATTGATTGGTATAATTCTTATTTGATTCAGGTAATTTGGGCTGGTTGACCTTTGCTGTGAACTTTTAAAAATCATTGGAACAAACAACACAGAAAAAATATTTGACAGCAACTTCAACTTTTCTCATTTTAATGCATACAAGTATGCAGTTGTAACATGACAAAATGTTGAAAAGTACAAGGAGTGTGAAGACAACCACAATTCTAAGTTGAGATGTTGTGCAAAACAAAACTTTATTGTGAATATGATTTTTTTTTTTATATCCTAAATAAAAATGTAAACCACTGAAACTATCAAAGACAGTTAGATTCATTTGTCTCTGCAGTGCATCACCTCTCCTTCCCCCATTTTGAACTGGTATCCAGACATCTGCCTTGCTCCTGGATTTCCTGGTAAACTGTGAATACTGCTGCATCCTTGCTGACTCTGATCAGCCTCAGTGGTGAGAGAAAAATGCCCCTATCGTCTCTGTGTAGTAAACCACATTCCAGGAGATAACACCATGGGAACATTTTTGGCAGCTCTTTGTACTACAACTCTGAAGCAAACCAACCTGGTCAATGCTTTAAATTAATGGACAGCTTGATTCTGTCACTGTGCTCTGTAAGCTGCCAGTGGCTCCGAAGATGTACAGAAACCAAAAAGCATCCATCATAATTACAGGACAAGCTTTTAAGTTTTACACCCACATGCTGATTGTTTATAAAGCAAAGACATTCCATTTGTCATGTGAGTTTAATAGCCTACCATGTAGGTTGGAGAAGGGAGAAAGTTGCTTCTTGGCTGTTGCAGTAATCATCTTTCATGGAATAAATTTACACTCATTGCTCATCCAGAGACAGATTTCAGGAGCTCGTGCTAAGTGCCAAGTCCAAGTTGGCAAAAGTTTGTCATAAAAAATGCATTGTATTAGGGCCAAGGTCTGTCTTTGTGAGCTTTCCCCAGAAAACGGCTGGTCAAAGCTTTTTATTTTAAACACTGAAACAGCTGCAAACTGCTGCTCCGGTAAGGTATGAAACACAGAGAGTTTGTTGTCCCAGGGGTGGGGCAGAAATTATACTAATAAACTGCACAGTTACAAATAAAGGGGAGTCATGTCTGAAACGCTACATGCTGGAGGAAACTCTAAAGTTCATCTCAGGGTAACAATTGGAACCACACTGTTTGGTCTAACCATAACGTGAGCCCACGCTGCCTTAAATGTCGGTCTGGCCAACATGCAGTCAGGAAGTCTGTAATCTGTGTGGGGCTTTGTTATGTCTCTGGGGGGCTGGATGGACGTTAGATGTTGGTAAAGGTAGAGGTCAGGGGTTACTCTCAGAGGGCTAGATGTCCACATTTGGAGGTTAATTCTAACAGGCCTTTCTGGCATTGGGGGTTGCAGCATTGAAAGACCTAAGGAGATCAGGGTTCATGGTTCGGAGCAAATTACTTTTAATCATTTTCTTCTTTCTGCAAATGCAAAACTACACCTTAAATTGAAAACTCTGGTGAGGAAACCTCTAAAGATTATGTGTAGGAGGCCAGAGCCAGAAAGAATATCATCAAGGCCTAATTATAGCTACAGAGCAGGTATGGGAACCCTGTTTCAACTAGCAGACAACAAAATGGCATCTGCTTCCACAAACACCCACACCTTCTAGACTAGTCTAACTCTACAGATTGCTCACACATGTTCCTGGTAGACCGCCACACGCCAACACACAAACCCTCAGAAGGCAGTAGTGGCGTGGCAAGCATCTCCTGGGACAGCCACAGAGAACGTGTAGGCCGGCCCGATCTACAGCCATCCATGGAAGTGCACAGTGAGTAACTCTGGCCTCCAAAATCAACAAAGATAGCCTACTCCACATGAGCAACAGCAGAACACAGAGTCCCCTAGGCAAAATACACTGAAAGATGACTTTGCTTTCCATTCAAACAATGCGCAGACAGGTTAAAAACTGGAAGGACCCGAATGTGATATAAAATGTTTTTTATAGTTATTGAAATAAGGTAATCAAGCTTCAGTTGAATAGGAGATAGATAAGGTCAATGATCCGGCTAGGACCCTTCAAACAGGGTCACAGAGTGTGATGGTTGCCGAATGGTTTTTGATTTGGAGTTTATTAGTTTTAGGAATGCCAAAAAATATTTGGCAGTTAAAGTTCCTCTTTCCCCAGATCACATGTTTCAACTAAATACTAGTAATTCTGCTGGTCCTGCTCAACCCCTGATAATAATCACTCTATCCTCAAAAATCAACAACTCCTCAGTAAAGTAGTAGCTACCAGCTGTCCTAGAATTTGCTAAAATTAGCTGGATGAAATCATCAATTATTTGCATAATTGGTCACCTGGTCATCAGGTAATTGTAATAGACGTTATGGGATTGACAATAAGTGAATAAAAATATGTTTAGAACTTCAAATGAACTTTCTTTTGTCAATTCTTGTTTTCTTTATGTTACAATTCCAACACTCCTCTGTTGTCCGGGACACGTGGACACTCTGGTGTTTTATTCATGTATTTATGTATTTAGTTCTAGTTTTACTGTTAAATTTCTTTAGTCTGGTTAGGTTTTATAACCCTATGGTCCACTTGGGAACCTACAACAAGTCCCAGTTAAACTTAATCATTGTTAATATCTACATTAACAATGTAAATGGACTAACGAGAGACAACAGAAATGCAGTGATGCATTTTAGTGATTTATTTGAAACAAAGAATGGTTTACATTTACACCCCACCCTCCATCCCATATGCATTGATTTATGAGCTCTCTGTAGCCCAATCACACCGCGTCCTGTACGTTTTTACTAAGCCAGCTTGGCCACCACCTTCAGCAGTGGTCATTCCTCCGCAACAAGCTGTCCATCATTCTCCACACATTATCAAATGCCATCACAAACCGGGAAAAAATCTTGGTCACAGGTCATGGAGCTAATTATAAAGAGAATAGTCCTGTGCAGAGCCATTGTCCAAAGATATGTTGACATGCCCTGTAATAATTTAATCCATATTAGTACTATGGTAATTCATTTCCAGAGTTACATCAACATTCAGCAATAGCTACCCAATGTACAGTAAAGTTATTTATAATGTTCTTGCTTTGACCTTTAGATGACAGCACTCAGACACTTCATCAGTGGCTTCACAACAATGAAACCTCTGCAATAAAGCTTTGATGCATTTGCTCCTCTATGAAAATGACTTTTTCTGAGTGTCAAGTATTTTTATGACTTGAGGATGTCGACGACACTATAATCCTATTTATTGTTGTCAAAATCTTCAGATTATCTGAGTCTTTTGACAATGTTGTGCTTTCTTAAACACACTCATACAAAATACTCTTTGAAATAATTAACCAACCTCATAATTATCTAGGCACTGTCAGACTTATTGCTAAGCATCTAATAAAATGATAAAGACTGGAATTTTACAGGTGTACATTTAAAACATCCCATAAACTCATTTAAAGTCAATATTACCGACACACAGCACATGGTATGCTATCTGACACTGGTATACAGCTGGTATTAAAAGTTAGGCTTTATCAAGTGTGCCATAAAAATGTCATTATCTGACACTTTAAGACATCCCTACTTTAATGTTTTTCATTGTTTATAAATTTACAATATCTGAAAACAATTATCACTTTGTCATAATCGGATACTTTAAGGTGACACTGTAGCTGACTGATTTTAAATGGCCAGTTACCTGCACAACCTCTTAACAGATCAACCCAAAAAAAGAGCAGGGGTCATAATTATCCCTTTAACAGTTAAAATGCAGCTTAAATGAAACAGAGACTGACAACAACCAGAATAACTAGTGGTGCTCAAGGAGATGGAAAATATGCCTCCTTCAAGTGTTTGTTGGCGGTGATATATGAAAGTGTGACAATGCTAGACATCATGTATATTTAATCAGCTTCAGCTTGACAAAAGCTGTAAATTCAGGTGAAGATTCAAGGTCACATCCAACACAAAAAGTCTCTCTACGTCCTAAAATATGTATCATTTAACAGACTTATTTAACAGAATTCAATTGTTTTTATATGAATGGCATTAAAATAAAATTTTTACCAGCTTTATATGCTCTGTAGGACAGTCTAATGAGGAAAATAATCCATCAGTGACCGAAGGATTTTTCTGGAGTTCTTCTTTGGTGGTATATTTATAGTGGCCCTCAGCCTTTACCTATCAACCTCCTGTTTTATCACTTGTTAAGAATAGAGAAAGAACAGATCAAACCAGCTGTCCCTCCCACAAACAACACCTGCTCTCTTTTCTATCACTTACTTCTGATGTAGTTATTGATATTGGCTGTTGTGAGATAGAGAGTTGTGTCACCTCCCTGAGTCTAAGTTCAGGGAGAGGACAGAGACTCCAGGCTAGTTGAACTGAACTGACTTAAACCTTTTCTTAAAGACAAAATGTCTGTATGTGCTCGACAACAAGAATGACAGATTTCTACTTCTTCCTCCCTTTCCTTTTTCTTCAGAACACACCCTTGTTGGTCAGACAGCTGGGGGGGGGGGGGGGTGTAACAAAAACTGGTGCAAAAGGGTAAGAGTCACACTTTCTTCACTTCCTGTGAATAGCTCGTTGCAGCACACTCCTACATTTTCCCAAACAGAGATGACAGAGGAGGTGACAGACTGCCAAAAGCGTTTTGCACCCAGAGGATCCCCATTCCACTTCAATAATAGCAGTCAAGACAAGAATTCCAATTGTGAAAAATGTTAAAGCTTTTACAAATAATAATCTGAAAAGTGTGGCCTGCATTTGTATTCAGCTCCCCTATCTATCAATCTATCTATCTATCTATCTATCTGTCTATCTATCTATCTATCTATCTATCTATCTATCTATCTATCTATCTATCTATCTATCTATCTATCTATCTATCTATCTATCTATCTATCTATCTATCTATCTATCTATCTATCTATCTATCTATCTATCTATCTATCTATCTATCTATCTATCTATCTATCTATCTATCTATCTATCTATCTATCTATCTATCTATCTATCTATCTATCTATCTATCTATCTATCTATCTATCTATCTATCTATCTATCTATCTATCTATCTATCTATCTATCTGAGTAAAACACGTTCTTCCACGTATGGCTTAGGGACTTTTTAAGCCTTTCTCTCCAACCTGTCTGCTGTGTTCCTTGGTCTTCATGATGATGTTTGTTCAATAATGTTCTTTAAGAAACCTCATGCCATCTAAAACAGCTGGATTTATACTGAGATTCAGCTGCACACAGGCAAGGCAAGTTTATTTGTGTAGCACATTTCAGCAACAACATAATTCAAAGTGCTTCACATGATGACAAATGTACATTGCAGTGGCATAATAAAGGAAAGGAAAGAAAAGTTGGACTATAGACTGAAATTAATTATGTTTCTGTTAATAGTTTAAATGGAAGAATAAAAAGTAACTCTAAACAAATGGGGTTTAACCTTGATTTAAAAGATCTCAGGGATTTAGGATTTCTGCACTTTTCTGGAGGTTTAGTGGAGTATAAGAACTAAATGCTGCTTCCCCATGTTTTGTTCTGTTTCTGGGGATGCATAGTAGACTTAAGCTAGAAGACCTGAGTGATCTAGAAGGCTGATACAACAGCAACAAATCTTTAATGTATTTTGGTGCTAAGTGATTTATAAACTAACCGAAGTATTTGAAAGTCTATTCTCTGACATACAGGGGGTCCGGGTAAGGACTTTAAAACTGGGGTGATAAGTTCTACTTTCTTGGTTCCAGTGAGGACGCGGGCAGCAGAGATCTGGATCAGCTGCTGCAGCTGTTTGACTGACTTTAGTCACACCTGTGAAGACACTTTTGCAGTAATTTATTGGACAAAAGAGAAACACATGGATACGTTTTTAAGATACTGCTGAGGCAATAGTCATTTAATCCTGGAAATGTTCTTCAGTTGATAGAAGGCGAACACATTGATTGTCTTTGTGTGAAGTTAGAGGTTCAGGTCTGAGTCCATCATTGCACCCAGATTTTGGGCCTGATCAACAGTTGCAAGCTGTAGTAACTGAAGCTACTTTCTGACTCTTGATCGCTCCTCCTTTGGTCCAAAAATAATTCCTTCAATTTTGTTTTTATTAAACTGAAGGAAATATTGGAACATATTGATCCACGCATTGATCCAGTCTTTCTACCAGGTCATCTACTGTGTTACAGGATAAAGTGGAGGTGGAAGAGTTAACCTGGTCAAATGTTTCATTTGCACTGCCCTTAAACAAGCGTTTTCTTATAATATCTTTTTGGCTAGTTAAGTCAATGGATATGACTATTTTAAAGGTAACTAAAAAGGGGTCAGATAGGGGGACATCAGTTACAAAGGCCATGGAAATGTTCAGACCCTTACTGATGAGTCAGTCCTAAATATAGCCAGTTTTGTATGTTCGCAGTTAACATGTTAAGTCAAACCAACGTTTTTCAGTGTATCACATAGTTATTTTCCCCCTTTGTCTCGAGGGTTGTAAACATGGTAAACAAGTCAGGTCCTGGTGGATTATAATTACCATTTAGGCAATGTCTGAAATCAGTTGGTCGTATTGGATTGTATTTAGGGCTATATCAATAAGAATGCCTTGCAACAAGAAGGTCCTGGGTTTGACTCCCGCTGGGGGTCCTTCTGCATTGAGCTTTCATGTTCTTCCCGTGCATGTGTGGGTTCTCTCAGGGTACTTCCTCCAACAGTCCAAAAACATGTCTGTTAGGTTATTTGGTCTCTCTAAATTGGTGTATATGGGTGGTTGTTTGTTGTGTGTGTCTCTGTGTTACCCTGTGATGAACTGGTGGCCTGTCCAGTGTATACCCTGCCTCTTACCTGCAGATCACTGGAGATGGGCTCCCTCGTGGCCCTTTACGGAAGAAGCAAGTATAGAAAATGGATGGATGGTCTGTCACTAAAGGAGGCTAAATACAAATGCACACCACAATTTTCAGACTTTATTTTTTATAATGTTTCTTCCACTTCCCAGTTATGAACTTCTCTGTCTTGGTCTTTTACATAAAATAAAATACATAGATTCTACCTAGATACATAGGTTCTGCTGTGACATAATGTGATAAAGTTTAATATGTTTAAGTACTTTTGCAAGGCACTGTATATCAAGAGCTTTTCTAAGATTAAAATCTAAACATATATGTATACTGGATGTCTGAGTGGAGCCTATATTTGGTGGATTGCTGTGTGTTTTGCTCCATGGCTTTGTGTTATCAGTGCAGTAGAAGAAGACGAAGAAGAAGCTGGTCAGTAGATTCAATATCAATTAGTGCTTCACGTTGGGTTATGTTAAGGAAAGAAAAAAGCTCCTCGGAAGTCTCTTTGGAGTAAAGTTTCTGTGCGTCAGTGTGGTTATTATCCAAGAAATTTCTTTTCCTCTCGGTTCCAGCACTGAGAATAGGAGACTTGAACACGCTCTCCCAGTATCCAAAATATCAAAGCGTTAGCATAATTACTATTTCAAGCAGAAGAGACCCAACTGTCTCCCCGCTCCTCTCCACAGTTTGCTGCAGAAAACTTCAAAGGCCTTTTATTCATGGTTCCTTTAATAACCCATCTTTTTCTCCTGTTAGACAAAGGCAGCAGTCACCAAACTTAGGAGGAAAAGTACAAAAACAGCCCAAGTGGTGAAATAAGGAGCGACGGTTGGAGCACGACTGTAAGATCCATCACAGAGCAAGTGGTTGTGGTACAGAAGACCCTGGAGGAGGACTGCCGAAATGGAAGAACAGTTTTTGTGGTGGGCAGAAAATGTTGTCCTTTTGATTTTTACACAATTTCGGTCATCGCTCTGTTGGGGGCTGAGAGCACTATTAACAGCCATGATTCAGCTGAGATTCGTCTCCTAATGTCAGGGGTAATGGGCGAACATTTTCTGAATGGGTGTGTGTGGAGGATGGGGGTGAGATAATGAGCAGGGGCCATTCGAGTCAAGATAAATATTATTTTTCTCCTCCCTACTCACAACTCATCCACAGTGGACAGCTGCATTTATCCTTCTGTCACCTCTCACCTCCTATTCGTTATCTTCCCATCCCGACGCTACGTTGTAAACAAAGGCTTGAGCAAACAGGAGCAGGCTTGCGTTTGCTTTTATTCAGGCAGCTATCAGGCCCTCTCTTGCAGACTCATAACCAACCCTACATCTCCTTTGGTCTCACGTTGGAGGCAACAGTGGAAAATTCCACAACTGTGAGACAGCTTCACTTCTGGGCCGCCTTATTCCAAATTAAAGGCATGTGTGGAATTTCATACCAAATAGGAAAGAAGTAGGTGATGAAGAAGAGGAGGAAAGTAGACGTTTGAGTGAATAATGTAAGAGTAGTCGCAGGAAGAAGTAGACCATAGCCTCTCTTCTTCTTCTGATTCACTCTCACCTTATTCTCATTTGTATTCCCTGCCCCCACGGGTTTTTGGAGAATAAAGGCATTATAGAGGGGTGGGCTGGGCTTCACATGCCCTAAATGCCTATTTAATCAAAAGAAAATAAATCTGGCCTGATTCACATTTTGGTGTCTGCTTAAGATGACCCGCCTTGCTAAAGGAGAAATGAAAACCTGCTGTTGGAGTGTGGAGGCTTTGGCCCATGTCTTTACCCCCACGCCTGCTACTTAAACACAGCCGAAGGAGGCACGCCCTGCAGTCACAGCATAAAAATGAGAACTATTACTCATTTTACATTCTTACCACAGATCCCTCTTTGTCCTCATGCGTATATGTAAACATTAGGAAATATGCTAGGGAAAACAAACTCTACTTTGCATCGTACATAATAAGCAAACAAGCAAATCCAGGCCAGAGTCTCTTTCCAAAACCTCGTATCTGAATCCTCATCAGCTAAATTTGCATTGACCCTCCATTCCCAACAGCGTTCTGAAGAAATTAACATCATGCTGGTACCCTGCCTTTGCCTGCATGGCCTCTTCCTCTGACATCCCAGACAGGGCTATCCTGTTACCACAATGATTCCCTTTAGAGGAAAGGCCTGTCTCTCTCAGGCCCCCAATAAGGTTTATGTCTTCTCTTCACTTCTTTTTAAAATGTTTTCATTCTCTTGACTTTCTTTCCCACCTACTTGTCTATTGCTGCCCAAAGGGCAAAGTAATGAACTCCACTCCATCAGTAGCAGAATCACAGAGTGCCAACACTGGCCTCTTTGGATCTTCCAGTTGGATGTTAGGATACTCTCTGATGTAAAGGCATCCTGGCTGGTTTGTAGGTATAGACCCAAACCCCAAATAGCCTGAACTAGAGCCTTGAGGAATAACCTCTGCACATAGTAAACCATTACAAGGTTTCGTCTGTCTGCATAAGGAGTTAGGGATAAAGCAGTCTCTTAAAAGTGAGGTAGCATTAAGAAGCTATGACTTATACTTCTATCAAGCTCCTGCTTATCTACCTTCCAACTCAATGGCATAGCAAGATTTGCTCACTTTGATAAATAATGCTAGAGCATTGTCTTCGTCCACTTTCGATACCGTATAGGGCTAAAACGATTAATTGGATTAATCATGATTAATCAATTATTGAAATAATCATCAACTAATTTATTAATCAAATAATCGTTAACTGGAGTATACAGACATTAAAACATGACATTTGCTCAAAGAAAAACCCACTCAGAGCAGTAATTAGGCCACAATTGTACAAAACATATGATAATTTTGCATTTAAGATAAAACTTTTTCTTTGTCTGCAAATATGCTCTATTCTGAAAGTTGCATAGCTTCAGCTTCAGCTGGTTCAAATTCTGTAAAAAAACAATTCTATCATTAAATTCTTGTCATTAATCGATTCATTGAAAAACTCAAATATATGCTATACAAAATACAATCCAAACAGTCCGAATATATTATTGCTTCTCTTGATAAATCATGAATCAACTGTGATTAAACACATTTTTGGTACAATTTTACCAATTTTACAATTTATACCCAGGCTTAATTACTGCCAGACCTACAGAATCAAGAAATCACTTGAATAGAATGACTCTGACAACATAAAGTTGTAATGATTTGCCTGTGTTAAGAGTTTTAGTTCCCTTACTCTCTTGTTAATGTTTGCTTTATGCTGTTATTTATTGTGATTATGTACATTTATATTCTGTTAGATTTCCTCCCTGTTGTTTATTATCTTTAGTTTCTGTTATTTCTATTAGATTAGGTTCATGGTTCATTCTTGTGTTTAGATGTTTCTATTATTTCCTTGGACTCCCTGCTCATCTGTGTTAATTAGCTGCCCTCCTTCAGTTGCTCTGCATTCTCCCTGCCACCAGCTGCTCCATATTTCTACCCTTGTTCACTGGTCCATTCTCTACTGTACCTCTTTATTTAAACCCTCCGGTTTTCATTGCTAACCACTGGTTCCTCCCGTTTCCAACCCACTCCATTCCTGTGTACCAGCCTGTGTTCCATATCCTACTGTTTATAAGTCTACCAGTTTATTATTATTAAAGAAACTCTGCCACTCACCTTGAATCTCCTGTGCTCAGATCTGCACGTTTGTCCCACCAAACCTCAGCAAACTGTGATAGAAGTAAGTTAAGAGATTTCAGAAACAACACATCATTTTCCAATTTAAACTAATTCAAGAAGAGATTAAAATAAATTCAGTCTGGAAAGGGTTACAAAGTCATTTCTAAGGCTTTGGAATAGCAGTAAACAATAGTAAGAGCCACTATGGAGAAACCATGGAACAGTGATGAACATTCCCAGGATTGTCCATCCTATCAAAATTATCCTGAGAGTAAAATTAGTGTAAATAGCAATCCATGACTTCTAGTTTCATTGGGTTTAAATATAAAGCAACTTAGGCCCATTTCTTTCAGATACTAACCTATTAGATGCTACTTTTATGTAACTACCTGTTTTGGTTTGAGGCAAGAAAAAATATTTTTCTTCCCTATCACTACAAACATAAACATGAAGAGTTTGCTCAACTCTGCTTGGACTTTAACTGGAACTGTGAGCTTGGGTCAGATGAGACTGTTGCTCTGGTGAGGTTTGGTGTAAAACAAAAGGTGAATATGTGGAAAAGCATCTTATGCTCACTGTTGAGTATAATAGAAGATCTGTGATGCTGTGGGCCCGCTTCTTTTCCAAAGACCCTGGAAACTTTGTTGAAAGGTTTAATTATGAGGGCACCACATCAAAGTTATTTATTTATTTAACTGTGTCCTGCCTCGCAGAGTAGTTCTCAGAATTGTTATCTGAGTGCCAAGATGAAGCCTAACAGATTTAGTTTCACAATTGAAGCTTTACGGCTAATGCTATAATGCTCTGCTTGATATTTCTAGGAAATACATTTTATTAGTAACTTCTTTGCCCCATGCGGGATGTGTTTTGTTGCCCTGCTTGCCTGGTTGTGGCTGCTGTCTGGTGCCAGGCTTCGGGGGCTGGGCGCTCTGTTGGCTCTGCCCCTTGGGTTCGGGGGGGGCTGGACGTGCTGGTCATGTGCCCTCCTTTGTGTGGCGTATTTTGGTTGCGCTGGGCTGTCTGGTCTGCTCCTTTGTTTGGAGTGGGGCCGCATTCTTGGCCGCTTGGGCGCTTCTGGCTAGGTCCTTTTTGTTGGGGGTCGGTGGCTACTTCGGGCGGCGGACTGGGTAACAGGGCTGGGGTTCGGGGTCCAAGGGGCTGGGTGGTTCGGGGGGGCTGGGGACGTTGGTCCCGGTTTTCAGTTGGTTCTCGGGGCCTGTTACCTGTCCCTTGTTTTTTGCCCGGCAGATGTGCCTATGCCTCCTTCCTTTGTTGGGACTCGGCAAACGGGGGTGCCTATTGGGGTCAGCCGGGGAGCTGGCTCCCTGGGAGTGCGGTTTGCCCCCCAGTCCTTCCCTCCCCATCCCCGGACACCTCCCTCTGCCAGCTCCATCACAATACCACTCATGGAGGGCCTTGGGGTGCGGGTGCGCCATCGGAGTGCCGCAAGGGTTTTCCATCTCTGCGGCCCCATGGCAGCCTGTGCCCCAATTTTATTGTACAACTTAGACACTCTCACTTATAACATTTTCATGACATTCACATGTAGGGTCTTGGAGTGGGCGCACTCAATGGCACCAGGAGGGAAGGATATCCTAGTAGCCTAACCTCTGGTGCCTGCGCTCACCTCTAAGGGTATAATTGCATGTAGACAATGAGGGTTCAGAATGGGGGGGGCAGACCCTCTTCCCCACCATTTTTCTTTTTAAATGCACACTACAACAACACGCATCAACACCACATTTGAGCTGGCGGAGGCAGGCTTGGGGTCTTTTCACACCCCCGTTCGCTATTTCCCATCTGTGGTCGGAGGCCGGGAGAGGGAATGGGCCCTCTAGTCGGGTCTGAGCTGGGGTTGGGGGTCGAGTCTTGGGGATTGTCTGGTGCTGGGCTGGCATTTCGGCTCTCTCGGGATCGCTTGGGTTCCCTTGGATCTCGGCCCCTGGCTTTGGGCCCTGGTCTGCCGGCTGGGGGGGTGCCGGGCTCCGGCAGGGGGGTCTTAGCCGGCGTTTATTGGGATGTGGCCCCGCTTTGATGGAGGCTGGCCAGCTGGACTGCTTCGTGGCCATGCGGGGGTGCGGGTGGCCGGCGGGCCGGGGTGCCCCCGGGTTTGGGGGCGGGGTTGGCGGGGTGCCCGGTAACTGGGGCCGCCGTGGCCGTCTTTCCACGGCTTCCTTCTGTGGTCCTGGCCCGGGGTCGGGCGCTGGGCTGCGGTTGGCGGTCGGGTGGGTGGGGTGGCAGAGCATGTCTTGTGACTGCACCGGGACGGCTGGCGGGGTGTGCTTGGTCTAGAGCGGTTGGCCTGCATGGCCCAGGTCCCCGGCCGGTGCATGTATCCCTCTCGTGGACTGGTGGGCTGGGGCTGCTGGCACTGTCTGGGGGTTTGGGCGGGCTTGGAGGTGTGCTGCTCTGCTGGCTGTCTTATCCGAGGGGGGATCGGGGTGGTGGACTGGGGGGTGGCGTGGAGGGGCTGCGGCCTGTGGGGTGGAGGGGTTGCGTCCACTTCTAGGGCGTGGGGTCACTGGCGTTTGGATCGGCTGGGCGGCGATGGTGAAGCTGAGCTGAATAGTGTTTCTCCCTGGGCGGTCATTGCAGTGGCAGTGATGTAGTGTTTTTTTGTTGCTGAGTGGGGCGTGGTGGGGTCACTGGCCCTGGGTGCCTGCCGCTGGCCGGGGACCTCTTGGTGGATGAGTTTGTCCCATCATGGTGTGGGGTCGGGGGTCCGGTTGTGGGTGCGGTGCTGGGTGGGGTCTGCCCTGTTGCGCCGGTGGGCGGGGGTGGGGTTGCGCAGGGCCCTTGCCTTGCTGTTGCGGCACGCTGTGTGGTGGGGGAGCGGGTGCGGCGGGGGTTCTTAGAGCGGGGCTGTGTGTGGAGCTTGCGCTGTGTGGGTGTGGCTCCATTGGCTTCTTGGCCACGGAGTTCACCTGTGGGGGTGTGCCCCTGTGGGGGTGGGGATTTGTGCCGTTTGGGTTCGAGGGGATGTGTTCAATATTGGTGTCCTTGTTGGGGGTGGCCCTGTGGGGAGGTTCTTGTTGGGGTTCACTGGGGGTGGGAGACTCATGGGGTTGGGATCGGAGCTCGTTGGGGGGTCGGGACTGCTCCGTCCTGGGGCGGCCCCGGTTGGCGGGTTGCTTTGGGCCATGTGGACCCCTCTTTTGTACATAGCCCCCTCTCCGGAGGTGGATGGGGGTTGTTGGGGACTGGGTTCGGGGCAGGGGGGCGGGAGCAGGGCCGGGGTCACCCGGGTCGGGGCAGTACCGGCACTGTCTGCTTGCCTCTGCCCCAGGAGGGAAGGGGACCACCTCCTGGGTCTGGGGGCTGGTTGCCCCGAGGGGGTACCGGCGCCTGGACCTGGGAGTATAGAGTATGCATGGGGAGTGTGAGTGAGTGTATGACGTCCATTGTTGTTTATCCTTACGTTGGGTGTGAATCATTTTATGTGTATGTATGAGGGTGGGAGTGGGTGATTGTGACTGTGTGTGCCTGTTTTTTGGGGTTTTTTTGCAACAGGTTGGGTCTTGAACTGCTTCCTCTCCTGGATCAGCTTCCCCCCCCGCCAAACCGCCTGCCGGTGGTTGGAGTCTCTGCCCGCTGGTGTACTTGTGGTTCTCGGTGTCCGCGGCCGGGTGCTTTGGTGTGGGTTGGCTCTCTCCCGGTGGCTGCTTGCTGGGGCCTGGCCCCCTGGGCTCTTTTGGGCCTCTGCTTGGGGGGTGGTGTGTCCTGGGGTCTTGGGCCTCTGGGTCCATGGCTGGATCTGCTCGGGCGTGGACGGCTGCCAGCGGGGCCTGTGGACTCGTCGCTGCGGCTCCCTGGGGCTTCTGCACTGTCGCTGCTGGGTGGTTCCCCTGGGACTCTCCACTGCTCTTCTCTGAGGGGGTTGCGGTAGTCCCGGCGGTGGTTCTCCTGGGGTTCCTGTGCTTTGGGGGGCTTTTGGATGTCTGTGGCCCTGATCTCCTCAGTGTCCGTCCAGGGACCATGGGGCAGACCTGTGGGTCCTCACACTCGCTATTGCATATTTTTGTGGAGAAACCTTGTATACAAAAGCACGTCCACACTCATACTCACAGGT
This sequence comes from Girardinichthys multiradiatus, assembly GCF_021462225.1. Lineage (NCBI taxonomy): Eukaryota > Metazoa > Chordata > Actinopteri > Cyprinodontiformes > Goodeidae > Girardinichthys > Girardinichthys multiradiatus. The sequence continues at coordinate 9,136,494 of NC_061813.1, read as the reverse complement.
GTTAAGCTTCAGGTGTTGAAAGATACACAGATGTTCTATTTTGGGCTGTAACTCTCACTATTCTCACTATTTTGTTAAAAAAAAAAAACAGCTGCAGGTGTATAAGCAAGCAGGGTGTAATCTTGTATTCTCTTTATCCTTCTTTCTCTCCTCCACTCTTTCCTCCTTTTCTCCCTTTTTTCCCCATCTCTCTCTTTTTTGAGCTTCCTTTTTCCTTTTCATTTCAGTCTCCGTGTCCGTAACAATTGAAATATTCCCAAAGAAGTTTATAATAAAGTTTCTTCTGTAAATGTCAAGCAGAGCTTTAAAGCATTAGCTGTGATGCTCCGCTTGTGAAAGTAAATCTGTTGGGCAATTTCTTGGCACTCAGACAACAATTCTGAGCGCCACTCTGCCGGACAGGACACGGTAAAAAAAAAAAAAAAAGAAACTTCTTTGCGAATATTTCAATTGTTTTGGACATGGAGATGGAAACAAAAAGGGAAAAATAAGAATCAAGAAAGAGAGAGAGGTGGGCAAGAAAGAAAAAGGGAGAGAAAGAGAAAAGAAGAAGGGAGAGAAAAAATTATGAAGAGAATACAAAATAACACCCTGCTTGCTACAACACCTACAAAAACATATATAATAACAACATTGTTACCAAAAAGTGTACTAATGAATGCAAGCTGTATTTAGTGATAAATGCAGCTCAATATAGAACATTTGTGTATATGTTAACACCGGAATCTAAACACCTATGGGTCTTAGTGTGAGCACGCTTGAGCATACAAGGTTTCTCCATAAAAATATGCAATAGCGAGTGTGAGGAGCCACAGACCTGCCCCCCTGGACCTGAGACAGACACAGAGGAGATCCGTGCCAGAGACATCCAAAGGCCCCCCAGACCACAGGAAACCCCAGGAGAACCACCGCTGAGACTACCACAAGCCCCCCAGAGAAGAGCAGGGGACTTTCCCAGGGGAACCACCCAGCAGCCACAGTGCAGAAGCCCCAAGGAGCTGCAGTGACGAGCCCACAGGTCCCACCAGCATCTGTCTCTGTCAGAGCAGATCCAGCCATGGACCCAGAGACCCGAGACCCCGGGACATATCAGCCCCCAATCAGAGGCCAGACAGAGCCCAGGGTCCCAGGCCTCGGAGAGCAGCCACTAGGAGTGAGCCGGCACACACCAAAGCACCCACAACAGTTTAGGCCCCCCATCAAATGTGGGGCCTAAACTGATCCAGGAGAGGGAGCAGCCCAAAACCTAACCTGAAACAAAAACAGGCACACAGTCACAATCAGACTCAAAGCTGCTAAGACTCAAAGCTTGTTTAAAAGAATGGATGCTGTGCTATTGTAATCTTAAATATTAAATAATATACATCTTTAATACTGGAAAAGGACTTTGAGATGGTTTATTCACACCTTCAAGGTTTGGGTTTGCACTTATGATTGTTGCAGCCATGCTTTTTAATGCATAAACCGTTACCCACTGTGGTATTACAGATGCTGCCTTTAAGGCAGTATGACAGACAGATTCTGAACAACTCAAGTAAATGGTTTGAGACAGAAACATGGAAAGTGATATGTGTTGAAGTGGGAAAACTATCTGAACAGAGATGGTGACTGTTATTAGTGCAGCACAGACAACCATTTCTTTTTCTTTTTCTTTTTCCTTAACGTGTTCTGTCTGGCAGAGAAGCACTCAGAATTGTTGTCTAAGAAGAGGCCCAACAGATTTACTTTCACAAGTGGAGCATTACGGCTTACACCATCATGCTCCGCTTGACATTTATAAAAGAAACTTTATTCGAAACTGTTTTGGGATTATTTTAATTGCAATGGACAGAGAGACGGAAATGAAAAGGAAAAAAAAGAAGCACGAAAGAGAGAGAGGTGGGGCAAAAAGGAAAAAGGGAGAGGAGAAAAGAATAGAGGAGAAAAAGAAAGGTGAAGAGAACAACAAATGGAGTTTTTAACGAAAATTCAACATAGAAGACTCACCTTCACCGCCTCCGCTCCGCCTGGTTATTCCTCCATAACGCTCCAATCAGAGACGGGTCGGCTCTTCTCCTCGTCCAATCATCTCCCAAGACCTTATATGTATTTAAAGACCTTCATCATGGAAGACACTGCTCCTTGCTGAGCTTCAACCCTCCTCTTCCCCGTTCTCCACCATCTGGCTTCCACATTCCTTCCAAACGTCTTCAGGCCACTCCATCACCAGGATCGGATTCCCGGGGGAGAAGACGTACCTAATGCTAATCCTAAAATGGCCTTTCTAGCTCAAGTCATCCTCAGACTACACGTCTTCCTCCAGGGTCTGAGCGCCAAATAGATCATTTTCATTAAAAAATCTGCTAATCATTATTGCATTGTTTCTTTGCAGATTGAAATGGTTGTCTGTGTATTCTCTGCACAGACAACCATTTCATTCAACCAAAAAGACCATATGTTGGTAGTGTACATGAACAACTCATTACTTGCAACAACTGCGTCAGGTGACCTAAATAGCTTTCAAGTGTTTATTAACCCCTCAGAGGGTTTGTTTGCTTGATAATATCAGCACTAACCAAAGAGAAGTAAAGTTCCTGCTGTTCAAGCATTTAAATCATCAAGGCCATGAGAATCTGCTCAGCTTGACTTTGGATTGGTTTAAACCAGCTTGTTGGTTAAAAAAAACTGTTCTGGGGTCCTCAGAAATCTTTTTTGTTCATGCTATAAACAGGAGATCTCTTAGCATATGTACAACAAATAGGACTTTCGGACTGTTTATTCTCAGGAATAATTTACTGGTTGAACATTTAACTGCAATCTTTTAGCATTTATTTTTTTAACATTTATTTCAACATACAAAAAATTGTTCTGATTCGCTTAAATTATTTTGAATATTTATAAATTGTAATACTTACCCCATTAAAATGTATTAATATGGACTTGTATCCCGAGAAAAGCATTTCATAGTGACCATGACACATCCCGATGTTTCATACCTGCTTAAACAACCAGCAATTCCAGTAGATGTTTTCTAATCTATTCATGTGTGTTGCAAGGGAATGTGGTTTTATGATTCTATAATCTGTCATATTTCATAGGAGTAAACTGGCTCAAATGGGATAGAACCAAAATAAAATTCAAACAGTGAATAATACAAAGTTTTCAGATAACAACAACTTACATTATTTGTAAAAATATTTGTATTTTTGTGAACATTTAGCTCCACAATGCATAGAAATACTTTACCACAGAGAAAAAATAACATAATAGACGAAAGTTAACTACATGATTACATATGGTTTGTTTAGAGGAAGAAAAAAATCAAGTAGAAAGAGGCAAAATGGCGTGTGTATAAAAGGGAAGTACGAATTGGTGAAGGAGTCAAATGATCCAGAGAAGCTTGTCCCTGTTTATGTGATTCCCCTCACTCCACCTTCCACCTTTATTTCATCTTAATTGTTATGGCTGGTCCACTTTGTTGCCCGAAATTGATTCAGCCTATTGTGCCATTAATTAAAAAGCCAAAAAGCAGGAATAGGTCCCCCCCTCCCCTTTTAAAGGGACAATCTGGACTCACACCGCAGACAACCAGACCCACCAACCATTTGCCTAAGCTTCCAGGGTGGGACACAAAAAAGAGGGAAAGAAAAAAATTATTTGACTATGCTGTGATTTTGTTGAAAAATGTCAGGCTGATAAGACTATTAGTAAGACTCAACCCTTGGTAGAAATCCCAAAGAAAATCTGAGTAAACAAGGCACAGGATGACAAAGCGAATAAATAAAACAGCAACAACAAACAAAGAGTAGGTCAATCATTGTGGTCAGTGAGGCAGCCAGGCAGACAGGAGATCATCCAATCAGCCAGCCAGTCTCCCATGTCTGCTGGCGGCCACAGATGATCTCTAATGAGCTGGCAGCCTTGGATCCAAAGGGCCTCGCTGCATTCCACTAGCTCTAATAAGACCACGGCCCGCTCCGAGAGCAGATAGCAGCTTCATTAACCACACCGTGAACCTGCACAGGAAGCCGATATGGGGCTTTGGTAGGATTTTATTATGCAACAGGAAGAAGATCCAGTTTAATGGGAGCACGCAGTGAAGGTGGGAGATGGTGGGAGATGGCGGGGGTAAAAAGAAGCAGTAGTTTGCATTTGATCTCTACCTTTCTCCTCTGTACTACACACACTCTGAGGGTGGAAGAGATTACTAGAAATGTGTTGCAGGAGCAGGATTTTTACTGTGCAGCTAACCTCCTTCCTGTTGTGTTGAGAGTGTGCATCAGGAGCTGTCTAAAGGAAGCAGATGTGATAAACTGACATAGATGCAAGCTCCTGAGGTGTTTTCAGATCTTTTGGGAATTTGTGCTAATTCTAAGTATGGATACCTCCACAGTCGCTTCGTAACTATATTTATCCGACCTCTCTGTGCAGACTTCTCACATCAGAGAGCAAGAGGTGGTGCAACATCCGCCTCCCAGTTATAGCAGCAGAGATAAATGTTGGGCTCAGGCGGGGTTTTCAGCGACAAAAAGAAACTCGCAGTGATGCTGCGATCAAAGCAATGTGGAATCCATGCCCCATTTTCTTTGAGTAAAAATCGGATTTCCCTCACATGATGCATGCTTAACACATCTGGATGGTTTCATGGGACACTGTGGGGGTGTGACTTAATGTGAGGTCCCATGGAAGATCCACACAGGTCAGTCTGGGAGGCTGCCAGCAGAGCCACTCGGAGCCCAAGCTGACACACAGAGCTGTCTTTGTCCCTAGCACCCTCAAACCCGTATTGTTCTGAACTGACCCTCCAGAGCTACAGCCCTCAAAGAATTGCCCTCACATAAAGTAGCGTTGAATAACTCTGCAATTCATGCCAAAACATTTACCAAATTAACGAACTTGACGGTTCTGCAAATTTTTCATTGAAAAATACATACAGTTAAAAGAGAGTTTAATTAAATCAGACTAGACGATTACTGTTTTTGGTCAGGATTATCAAAAACGTTTCTACTTGATAAATGCAGAAATGATGACAAAGAAATATAACTTTTATGAATATTTTTTAGAACGTTCTTCAAATTCAGAGAATTATGAAACTCCAAAAGTCTGTTTTTATCCCTGAGTATTGTAGCTAAGGATGATCATCCTGATGTATAAAGGTTCATCTATATAAACGCAAGAATGGCCAGATGAAAGAAGTGAATATGCTTTAGTGTGAAATGTACAAATCAACATCAGAACAAAAAGCAAAAGACCTTGTGAAGATAAGGGCTCAAGTTGGTAAAAGAGTGTCATCGTCCACAGTGAAACAGGTCCTTCACTGACATGGGCTAAAATACAGTATCCTTAGCTATTACAGAAGCAATAACTGCTAAAGCAACTTAAATCTTAGTTTACAGTTTGCAAATACACTCAAGGAAACAGACATCTGGTGAAGTCTTGGTCATAAAGTCCATCTTAACATCTGGAGAAAAAAGGGGAAAGCTGTCAGGTCTAAGAACAACATCCCAACTATGACACACGGAGATGGCAGCATCATGGCAGCATCATAGTTCCAGGCACGTCCCACCGGGAGGAGGCCCAGGGGACGGCCCAGGACACGCTGGAGGGACTATGTCTCTCGGCTGGCCTGGGAATGCCTTGGGCTCCCCCCGGAGGAGCTGGAGGAGGTGTCTGGGGAGAGGGACGTCTGGGCGTTTCTGCTGAGTCTGCTGCCCCCGCAACCCGGTCCCGGATAAAGCGGAAGATGACAGATCATATATTGTTTATTAGTCTGTGTGCACTTTTGAACCAGAGAAGCATGCTCTAATCAGAAGTAACATAATTCATGAACCACAAAAGGTTTTAACATGTCGGGCCTCAAAAATGCTGTTGAGTCTTGCAGTGGTGTTAAGAGTCTGCAGCTTTATACTACTGCTGGCTAACAGTAATCCTAACTGCAGTGCTACTGTTAAGCCCTTTATTTCTCTCTTTAAAGAAAGAACAAAAAGACACAAAAAATGAATGTGTCGTTTTCAATGTATCATTTGAAAATGAGTACCTTGCAAAACGTATTCACCCCCTCTTGGCTTTTTACCTACTTTGTGAAAATGTTTAAATGTTTGCCCTATAGGCTGCAACACCATTGAGCAAGAGGCATCACACCATGAAGATCAAGGAAGTCAGGGACAATGTTTGGAGTTTGCCAAAAGGCATGTGGACGACCTTCCAATTGCATCGAGGATGGTGCTGTGATCAGACGAGACTTAAATGTAACTTTTTAACCGGCAAGACAAATACTATGTCTGGCGCCAACCCAACACATTCCATCACCCAAAGAACACCATCCCCACAGTGAAACATGGTAGTAGCAGCGTCATGTTTCAGTGATGTGTTTCAGCAGCAGGGACTGGGAAACTGGTCCAAATCAAGAAAAAGAATGATGGTGCTAATTAGAGGTGCACACTTCACAGACTAAGGTTTTGTGTTATTTTGTCCTATCTGTTGTTTGCTTCTGTGGAACAACAAAAAATTATATTGTCAAAGTTGTAGGCATCTTCTGTAAATGAAATGGTACAAACTCTCAAACAATTAATTTTAATTGTAGAGTGTGAGGCAACAAAACATAAAAATGCAGAGGGGGGTGAGTACTTTCCAAGGCACTGTAAATCTGACTTTGAAAAGACAAAAATCACTCGAATCACTCGAAAAGCATTGAAGGGCAATGCTTTTGCTAAAATGGGAGAAAAAGATTTTAGCAATAAAAATAATGAAAACTTGGTTTGTGAATGGGAGCTGTTCAGCAATGGCAAACTAATATACATTTTAATTTAAAATCTCACAATATTTAAGCACACCTAAACTGTTTTCTGAGATCTGAGTTTGAACTTGAACTGACTTTATTACTGAGTCCATCCGTAGTTCGTGTGTCTGCTCAGGCAGGTTGGACCAGCAAAGGGAGGCAAGTCCGGAGCAAACATGCAGGCTCTCACACAGCTGATAAGGCCCTCTCTGGTCGTGCCGCAGACAGTCGATTAAGCCCTCATGGAAAAGAGAGGAGAAATCAGCCTTATGGGGAGATTATTATTATTATCACTACCACCCCAACAGTGCATCCTTCACCTCTTGTCACTCGCGCTCTCCTTGGAACAGGCTTGATAATAGGGTTTCCTGGCCACAGATGGCCAAATGGCCAGGACTGCCCCGATGCTGGCCTACAGAGCCAAATTTGAAGGTCCCTATAATTTAGCTACATTGTAATTAAAATTTCCACAAAGCTGCTGTAACACATTAGTTATTCCTAGCAAAGTTGTGAGGATTTTTACTTAAGTTGTGATACAATCTGGAGCTGTAACGACAGTTCTAAAATGGTTTTACCTAAAAGAAAATCTAAAGTCACGCTCGAATATAAAAAGAACTTACACTACCAAGCAGATTCTCAGTAACTAAATGTGTACATGTGGCATCACACAGGCATTCTCCAGTTTTGGCATTAAGACACCCACGAGAGCTTGGTGGACCACTGCGGTACAGCGGTCTCCATAGATACCCATCCATGAATCATAACAAGGGTACAACAATTATGTATGTCTGTAAGCAGTGCCATGTTAAAGTACTCATCCTCTTTGAATTTTTGAACACAGCAAATTCAACTTCCAGTGGATTCCAACGGGATTTTATGGGATAAACCAACATAAAGTAGTGCAAACCTTCACATTATAACATTTACAATTTTTTTGTTTTATAAATAAATATCTGAAAAGTTTGGTGTGTATTGTTTTCAGCCACCAAAGAATTCTGATACCTTTACAAATTCCAGCAAAGTCCTATAGTTTCGTCCAGTGCCTTCAGAAATCACCTAAAGAATAAATAGGGTCCACCTGAATGTTATTTAATCTCAGTATAAATTCTGTTGCTCCCTGACAGCTTCACAGATTGGTTAGAGAACATCAGTGAACAAACAGCATCATGAGGACCAAGGTCCACAGCAGACGGGTCAGGGAAAAACTTTGTGGAGAAGTTTAAAACAATGTTAGGTTCAAAAACAAAATACCAAACATGACTGGCAAGAGCATGGCAAAACAGCAAACCTACCAAGACATGGTCGTCTACCTAAACTGATAACCTTGGCAAAGATAACCTTAACTTGAGAAGCAGCTAAAATACCCATTGTAAGGCACTGCAGAGATCAACAGTTTAGGTAGGAGAGTCTGTCATAGGAGGAGTGACCAGAAGAGAGAAACTGTAGTAAGTAAATTATCAATTAAATTTGTTTTAAGTTTGCCACAAACCATAGGGTACACAGCAAACATCTGGAAGAAGATGTTCTGTTCGGTTAAGATCAAATTGTAACTTTTTGGCCTACATGCAAAGTGTTGTGTTTTTTTGATAACTAATGCTGCACATCACCCTGAACACACCATTCCCACATGGTGGTGGCAGCATCATGCTGCTGGGATGTTTTTCTTCTGCAGGGACGGATCAGGGTTTGTGTAGAGATGGATGGAGGTGATTGTTGTAGAAGAAAATGTGTTTGGGGCTGTAAAAGACTTGAGAGTTCACGTTTCCAGCACAACAGCCCTAAACGTACCCTGGTGATTAAGATCAAATTATATTCTTCAGATGTAAATCCAAGTGAAAATCTGTGGCAAGGCTTGAAATGTGATGTTTACAGACACTCTCCGTACAATCTGACTGAGCCTGAGCCATTTTGCAAAGAAAATAGGCAAAAGTTTCTCTAGATGTGCAAAAACCTCAAAACTTGCAAGTGCAACCACAGCAAAAGGTGGTCTTACAAAGTAATCAATCAGGGACCTGAATAAAAATGCACATCACACTCCTCCGATGTGTCATTTTCCTTCCACTTAATAATTATGCATGACTTTATGACAGTCTATCATATAATCCTAATTGAAGATTTTCAACAATTAAAGCACTGTTTACCCATAAAACATGTCTTCCATTCATAGCTTGCAGTCACAGATCTAGCCACAGGTGAATGGACAAGATGTTTTATTATCTAGTGAGAGAAAGCCTTTGCAAAACATCACAGTTGCTAACACTTTGTAGGCAGCTTGAGCTATAAACTCCTCTGGCTCCAGTAAGGCAACCCAGTTTCGCAATCAAACAATGGTTCTGTTGGTGGGTGCAGTTGGTTCTTGGCACACACACCCACTGTAAAACAAATAATAGTCTTTCATTGTTGGAGTGTGTGCTTTTGGCAAAGCACTCTTGAACGTAGACGTAGTTTTTATGCCACCACACACATCTGCCTTCACACCTCAAACAGGCTGCAGCAAAAGATACATGCAGTGCTAATCTTAGTGTGTCGCAAGTTCATTCCAGCGCACTCCACTCCCGCTTTCCGAATTAACCACAAAGCCAGCCGTGGTTCTGATGGTGCAGAGCAACAGAAGCTGCTGGGACACTCGTCTCCCAGCCATGGAAACCAACATCACTCATAACGCTGTGAGGACAATTCATGGAACTTCGAGAGGAGGTCCTTTGTAAATAATTTCTCTACTTGGCTCAGGTCTGTGTGGAGTCAGTGAGGGGAAGTGGAAGGAGTGGCGTAGTGATCAGCAGGGTTGATAAAATTACTTCTGAAAGTCCTCCAGCTGATAAGGCCTCCACAACAAACACAATGCACAAACTTTGTTTTTCCAAACTTAAATAGCCTCTTTAGAGAATGCTAAAGCGTTCTTTGACAGGGGCTTCAGCCAATATCCCACTTCAAACATGTGCCAGGATCCTTCTAACTCTCCTCAAAATTCTTCCCCTTTAACATGTTTCCTCACATTCCTCCCATGTTTTTCAAAACCCCAAGCCACCGTCTCATATTCTTGCAGGCTCTGAAGGCAGATTATAGCAGCAGCAACATAAACTCTTGCCATTGGCCTGCTGAAAGTCTGTCTCTAAATAGAGTGATCCATCTGGCACTTCCCACCAGTTTCCTTAATAAATCAAAATCTGAGGTGGGTCACTTGCTGAAACCCTGGACAGAGGTCACTACTGACAAGGTCATGCAACACAGTTTTATGGTTTCTTTGCAAACTGAGGTCCCCTATCTCTGGGAGATGGTCACATAAAACTCTTGATCTTATAATGGTTGGGAAGAGCTAAATAAAAGGTTATTAACCTTGACGATGGTACGGTGTAACCTTTTGGCAAATGGCCACAGTTTCTATCCGTCCCTCTACTAAACAACTCAATAATCAGTGGAAACACACTCACAGAGAGGTTTATTGACTGAAGAAAAATAGTACTGTGCATTTTCCAAACTGCAAGAAGGTCTATAGCAGTGACATCTAGCTTGTTTCAAATGAACCCCACAATCACCCTGCAGTCATATTTCATCCTGTTCTCCTGGGGTGATGGTTTCTCCACCCAGTGCCTCTCTAACCACCTTGTTTCATAACTGCTCTGTTGCTCCACCAGAGCACATCCAGCAGTCTGAAACGCACTCATGGAAATAAACAAACTGCAAACCTCAAAGAAAGCTGCTGATCTGCGAAGAATGCAGATGACTGCGATAGAGTGAAGGGCACGCTGAATTTAAAAGCAAAATTAAGCTAGAAGAGAGGAGACAAGGACAGTGAGTAAAGTTCAAAACGATCCTATCTTCCTTTTTTTTTAGCCGTGCTCCCGTGCCAAAGGGTGGAGTGGCAGCTGTAGGAGCAGGGGAGGTAGTTAAAGGCCTATACTCTCACCCCCTTCTGACCTCCCACTGAAATGAGCAAAAAAACAGGTGTGGGCAGCACACTGCACTTCTCAAACGTTGTCCCAAGGGCCTCAACCGGACGTATACAAACACACTCAGGCACTCTTAGGAAGGGAACCCATAAATGCACTCATTGCACATGAACCCTGAGGTCATTTTTCTCTCCATTATCTCACACATACAGAGAGGAATAAAAGTGCATGGGTGATCTTTCCTACTGATATCAACTCTAATTTTATTGGATGGAAATACAGATGCTAAAAACTGGAGTTAAAACCCTTCTGTCTGTCATGGAGTTTAAGCAGGCTGTCTCGTTTCACATATTTAAAATGGAAAGTCAGTCAGTGGATTTTTCAGAAGGGGTGATCCATTTAACAGACGCCACCAGAGAGCTGGCTGACTTTGCCTTCAATGAACCAATTATCAGTGCTGTTGCTCTATGCTAACGGTACAACTGCTACAACAGTTTCATATCATTGTCGCAGAACATTGTTTGCTTAAAATATTCATCTAACTGGAATATTTTATTAAAGGAATTTGGTGGGCACGTCACTGCCAAGGACTACCGAACCATTCTTGAGGACCATGTGCATCCAATGGTTCAAACATTGTATCCTGAAGGCGGTGCCGTGTATCAGGATGACAATGCACCAATACACACAGCAAGACTGGTGAAAGATTGGTTTGATGAACATGAAAGTGAAGTTGAACATCTCCCATGGCCTGCACAGTCACCAGATCTAAATATTATTGAGCCACTTTGGGGTGTTTTGGAGGAGCGAGTCAGGAAACGTTTTCCTCCACCAGTATCACGTAGTGACCTGGCCACTATCCTGAAAGAAGAATGGCTTAAAATCCCTCTGACCACTGTGCAGGACTTGGATATGTCATTCCCAAGATGAATTGATGCTGTATTGGCCGCAAAAGGAGGCCCTACACCATACTAATAAATTATTGTGGTCTAAAACCAGGTGTTTCAGTTTCATTATCCAACCCCTGTAGGTTCAGCCTCTGACATGACAGATAAGTGAAAAGAGAATAAATTTAGAGATAAGAACTATGAAGTAGATGTTAACCTATATACAGTATAAAACTAAATGTATAAAATCAGATATATTTATAACTGGAGCCTTTCTCCATAAAGGGAGAAAATCCAATGACTTTAAAACTCTAGGGAGTATTTCGTTTGCAAGATTTGGGCATCTTGCCTTATGTAAGGTCAAAGCAAATCGATACCAGGTTGTTCTGAGAAGTGACCTTCATCCTACGATGAAATGTCCTTATGTGGCCTCTTTCAGGACAGTTATGTCCCCATCACCAGGACACAAGGGAGTCAACGAATAGATGAATGCATGAAAAACTCCCAGATTGGCTTTTGTAAGTTGTTTTGGCAACACAAGTTGAATTCACTCTTTGGTGCATTATGATTTTTTTATCCTGTGGTTACCCAATCGCTCATGCTGTCATGGTAAAAAGAAAAAGACAACCTCTTTAAACACGTTCTTTTTTTGCAGTTTGGATATATTCTAGCAGATACTTACGACTTCCCCTCTCAATTCTGACCTTTATTTTCCTACTAAATAATATGGTGGAATGTGTGGTGCATGTCTTTACACACATTTCATTATACCTTGGATACGTTGGTTGAAACATTAGCTAGCTATTAATAGTATTAGTATGCTAATGTCATAAAAAAGTATGAAGAAACTTTCGAAGGTTGGGGGCAGGAAACTAAATATTTATTTAAGCAGCAGTTAACGTTGGAGGAAGGGCATATACATGTGAGTGCATAATGAATGATGAACAGTATACATTTAACGCTTGAGAGGTTTTGGAGGTTTAGCAATAAAAACAATGGTTGCATGGACTAAAATAGCATTTCAATTAATTGGCTTCCTTTACTGAACCGTAAATCTAATATTAACTGATGGTCTACCTGAGAGAAAAAAGTAAGAATGCAAAGAAAAAAAGATGTTTGTTCATTCTCTGTTAAACCTTTAATCACCAATCCACTCTGCTTTAACCCACTCAGTGTCACATGCAGATTCAAACTTATTCTAAATCCTGAGGAGAGAAGTGGCCCACTTTAGTTTACATCACAATCTGCATCATCCATCCCTTTGTTTTCTGATAAATCCACTGATCTAAAAGTCATTAAATGTCTGTTTTGGGCTATGGATATTCTGAAACCTCATCTATTTTAACATGTTTATTAGCATTGTTTTGCTTTAATTGTGAAAGATGTTTATTGCTAATATACAACTACATTGTGGTCTTTCCTTGGGGGCTTTGAGGTGTTTATACTCTTCAATAAAACATTATTACTTAGTTCAACTTGTAACAGTGTTACATGAAGTATATTTAGAAGTTAGTAAAAGGGGTAAGCAAGATTTTTTCTAATCACATCATCTCAAATCAACAGGCTTCATTCAGAACAGGTCCAGAGTCCACAGCATTATTGTTTATTAAAAACAAAGTAGGAAGTCTACAGTAATATACACGCCTAATATTCCTAAATTTCAACTCTGCTCATATTCACATACAGAGGACAGGAACACCCCCAAGTGTCCACGTCAGGAACTGAAGTCCAAGTTCTAAAGCTGCTGTCTCTGCCATTTTCCCGCAGTTTCAGATGGGCTTCGAGAATAAAATGGTGTTTGGGTAAAGTTCTAATGAAATATGAAAATATCTTCAAGAGTCTTGGCTCTTCCAGCCTTCGTTTTTGTTCTTCAGAGACTCCAGCAAGCTCTTAATCCTCTCACTGGCTGGCTCCCGTTTTCGCTTCTTGCGACCTTTGATTCCTGCCACCTGAGAAGGCAAGAGCAGGGTGGCAAGGCCCCACGGTGTGGGAGTGTTGTCCCCACCAACACCTCTTGGTGTTCTGTTTTCACTCTGTTGGAGTAGCCATGCGCTCTCTTGACACAAAGCCACAAAGCGGTCCAACTGGGAAGAATTGACGTTCTTGCTGACGTTCAGAGATGTCTCAAAAGGATTCTGGATGTGCAGTGGCGTCACCTCTAGCTTGTTTTGCTCTTTTCCCTGAAGAAACACACAGAGAAAACAGGAGCTGTAAAGACAGACCTGATTATAGTGGAGAATAGGCACAGAGAGCTAGTTCGGTGCACATTTTGAATTGGGTCTAGGTGAGAATTTTGTGAGAAGTGACGTAAACAATCAGGGGTGAACTGAACTTAATGAGCATGTTAGGAGCAGCATATGTAATCTGTGCATTCACCATGCCTGGCAGCCTTCAAATGAGCCAACCCAGTGTGGGTCAGAAAAAAGTCAAGAACCTTCCATGGTGCTGTAACCTGCTGAAGAGGTGGAGTGAGTGGAAGAATTGTAGCACAGTAAAGCTGATTTATGGCCACAGCACCACGGGTGAAAGCCAATAAGCCTCGGTCATGGCCACAGTCTACCTGAAAGCTTCCTCAGCTGTGTCACACCTCATATTAATCCCATATATGAGGCAGGCTGGCACTCTGTTCTCAGGGGGATCCATTTGTTAAGCTCTAATAAGGTCCATGAATGGCTTGGCCACCACATGAAAACCCTCTTAGACATTATTTGTACTTAGAATGATTATGTAATAACCAATAACCAAGCAGAAAATTCATTACCTATTGAGCACATAATAAATTAATGACGTCTTTCTCTTGATGACCTTCCAAGGTGTAAATGAATATAAAACAGGAAGCAGCTGGAAGAAAGTTAAGCTGTCTTTCCTCTAATTTAACTCGAAGCTTTTCTCCAACATATTTACTAGTTTAAAAGGAATTTTTTATATCTTTAACCATGACTGTTTATTTAGGTGTTTCGGGCTTACGGTTGACCTAGCAGTGTCACCGTCATGGTTACTCCATGTCCATTGAGGTTTGTGGCACTGCCTAAAATACCTCGAGCAAAATGCCAACACATGGAACCCAGATGTTCCATCGACACAGCTCAATTCTTAGTTGCTCAATATTATATCTAAAGCATTACCTGGAAATCAAAAAGTAAAGTGTAGTGGCAGAGAAACGGTTTGACAAACTGGTTTGAAGCAAGATGTTAAACTCCAGTCCTCCAGGGCCGATGTCCAGCAATGCTTAGATCCGTCTCTGGTCAAGCACACCTGAATCAAACTGCTAAGTTACTTCCTCAACACACAGTCCAGTTCTTCAGAGTCCTTCTAATGAACTAATTTTGTGATTTAGGTGCGTTGAAGCGAAGACACATCTAAAGGTTGCAGGACACCAGCACTCGAGGACGAAAAATACTGACATCAAGTGGTCACGAGGAGGAGGCAAGGTCAGGGTCTAGACTTGAGTTTCACACAGACAGAAATTTAGAGATTTTTGCCAGATGTTTCTGTGGTATACTGAAGTTTAAACATTTAACATTTTATTCGTTGAGAATAACAATAAGTTTATGCAAAGAGTCAGAATTTACAGTGTTGATCATTCTTTTTTAAGACCTTGGCAGTTTCCCCTGACATGTTGCATATAAACCCTGACTGATGTTGACTCATGATCTATCAGTTCTTGTAGAATTTCATTTTTTTCTGCTTTTTAAGGGATGGACTTTTCGATGGAGTTAATCAATGCATTAAGATCTGAGATATTTTCATGCATTAAACTATTAAGTTTAGCAGCATTAAGTTAAATACCTTCCTGATGTTTATGGACATCCTGCTGAACGGAAACATGGCGTAGAACTCAAAAAAGTCACTCAGCAGTTGCTCTGAAACAAATTAAGAGATGCAGAGTTACCAGGAAGACCCATCAACAGTCACTCTGCAAACCAAACACGAGGATTTTACTCCCACAAATCTGAATATTAACCTTCGTGTGTGTGTTCATTTGTTACACTATGTTGTGAGGACCCTGGTCCTGGGAAAATGCTTTTGTTGGGTTGGAGGTTAGGTTTAGGATTAAGTTGTGAATTAAGGTTAGGGTGAGTTGTAGGGTAAGGGTTAGGACATAATGCAGGTAACTGGTACATGCTTAGCGTTACTATATGTGAGATAAGTTTCGGTCTCTTTGAATCATTATATTCCATATAGCCTTCCCTCTCAGCCTTTGTTGTGTTCTTTAGTGAGCAGACTGGGTTCACATGTAATAAAACGTGCTCAGTCAATAAAATCCACATTGCTGTCCATCAAACTGATATGTTGCTGTGTGGCACTGATTCAACACTTCTAAATCCTCACCCAGCGTTTCTGTGTTGCTCGGGAGCTGAATCTTGCTGAAGTCTGTGACAAACGTGCAGTCGTTCCCCTCAATCACGCTCTCGTCTGCGGGACCTTGAGGGGATGAGAGCGGGGATACAAGGTAAAATGACTTGCCTTTACACAGCAGTGATGGTCATAAACAAGTCATAGGTGGATATGCAGGTGAATTAATGGGGAGGAAATAAGTGGAAGGAGGGAGAAAGTGCACACGTTTGCGTATGTTTGACGTTGGTCAGCAAAAAGAAGACCAGAACTGTAACTCACATTCCCTCCCCCTCACCCCCCAAGGCTGGTGTACGTGTCCAGGGCCGCCCTTCTTACCTGCTTCATTCACTCCACTAAGGCTGGTGTGTGTGCCTCTGTGTGTTTAACTGCTGTTTAAATAGCTGCTGGTGTGCTCGTGTCTGGAGGAGGCGGGTCGTCGACCTTTCCAGAGCGATGGATCTTTTATTGTCCTGTAAGCACTCTGTGCGATGGAGACTGAGCTAAGCAGGCCGTGGAGGAGGAGAGGGGGTGGTAGTGGTTGTGGTGGTAGTGGTAGATTGCTTTTGCAAGGCAATTATCAGACAGTCAAGGTGACAGAGGAAGGTAAAAGTGGCCATGTTGATGTGGCCTCAAAGTCAAACTGATGTGCTGTTGAGTCCATTGGAAACCACTGTTCCACATTCATTACACAGATATACATGACGAGTATGTAGGGTTTAATCTGAAAGCTTCTCAGAGCCAACATGCTCTCAACAGCACTCAAACTCTGTGATGGCTCCAGGACTCACATGGAGTACATTATAAAAGGTAGCTAAGAATAGTTCAAGGGCAGATTTACTAAGCCTTTGCTGTTGCTACAGAATTCGATTTGAATTCAATTTGCAGCAGTTTGCATAGACTATCCAGTCACAGAGCTAAATTACTGGACACAGTGATATCTGCATCAGGCTCTTAGGAATGTGGTATAATAAGAGAATCAGCTGTAAAGCACAAAATATAAGAGGGAGAATATTTAAACGGACCATTTTGTACCACTGAGGACAGACGGAAGAGAAGGTACTACATAATTGTTAAGTGGAAGAAAAATGACAGTTTAACATCTTTGAGAATAAGAAATATGAAAAGTGTGGCATTCATTTGTATTCTGCCCCCTAACTAAATACTTCCTATAATCACCCTTCAATTCACTTACAGCTGTAAGGTAGCAACACTACAACAGATGCCAGATTTATGGCCATACAGACGGGCAGAAGTAGTATTTGATACACTGCCGATTCAACAGATTTTCCCACTTGCAAAGCATGTAGAAGTCTTTAATTTATGTCATAAGTTCTCTTCAACTGTGAGTGATGGAATCTAAAAAAAATCCAGAAAACCACATTGTGAGATTTGTAAGCAATTAATTAGCATTTATTGCACAACATAAGTATTTAATCACCTAACAACCAGTAAGAATCCTGGCTCTTACAGGCCCGTTGATTCTTCTTTAAGAAGCCCTCCTGTTCTCCACTCATTACCTGGATTAACTGCACCTGATTGAACTCGTTATCTGTGGACAGGTGTGTATAAAACACACCTGTCCACACACTCAATTAATCAAACTCCAACCTCTCCACAACGGCCGAGACCAGAGAGCTGTGTAAGAACATCAGGATGAAATAGTAGACCTGCACCAGGCTGGGATGGACTACATGAAAACAGACAAGCAGCTTGGTGAGAGGGAACAACTGTTGGTGCAATTATAAGAAAATGGACGATGTTTAAGATGATGGTCAATCTCCCTCAGTCTGGGGCTGCATGCAAGATCTCAGCTCGTGGGAAATCAATAATCATGAGGAAGGTGATGGATCAGACCAGAACACCATCCCTACCGTGAAGCATGGAGGTGGAAACATCATTCTTTGAAGATGCTTTTCTGCAAAGGTGACAGGAGGACTGCACCGTATTGAGGGGAGGGTGGATGGAGCCATGTATCGGGAAATCTTAGCCAACAGCCTCCTTCCCTCAGTAAGGGCATTTAAAATGGATCGTGGCTGGTTCTTCCAGCATGACAATGACCCGAAGCACACAGCCAGGGTATCTAAGAAGTGGCTCCGTAAGAAGTATCTCAAGGTCTTGGGAGTGGCCCAGCCAGTCTCCAGACCTGAACCTAATCAGAAATCTTTGGAAGGAGCTGAGTCCGTCTTGTCCAGCGACAGCCCCCGAAACCTGAAGGATCTGGAGAAGATCTGTATGGAGGAGTGGTCCAGAATCCCTGCTGCAGTGTGTGCAAACCTCATCTAGAACTACAGGAAACGTCTGATATCTGGAATTGCAAACAAAGGTTTCTGTACCAAATATTAAGTTATTTTCTGATGTATCAAATACTTATGTCATGCAATAAAATGCAAATTATTGACTTAAAAAATAAAAAAAAATCACCCAATGTGATCTTCTGGACTTTTATTTTAGATTCTGTCACTCACAGTTGAAGAGAACCTATGATAAATATTAAAGGCTTCTACATGCTTTGCAAGTGGAAAAACCTGCAAAATCAGCAGTTTATCAAATACTTGTTCTCCCCACTGTATATGGGAAAGTGGTCAAAAGGAAGCTCACGCTGAAAGATGTTGAATTTGCCAATGTAAGCAACACAGCAATTATGTGAGAGTGAGTGCCCTGCTCAGATGAGAACAGAGCTAAACAAAAAAACTATGTAGCAGAACCAAAACACTGCATATCACCCTAAATACAACACAGCAATATGAAACACGACCGTGGCAGCATCATGCTGTGGCGATGTTTCTCTTTGGCAGGAACAGGGAAGCTGATCAGAGTTGATGGGACATTTGACTGACCTGAATACAGGACAACCCTGGAAGAAAACATGTTAGAGGCTGCAAAAGACCTAATGGGTAGAGATTAACGTTCTATGAAGTCAACACTAAATATACAGCCAGAGCCACATTGCAATGGTTTAGATCAAAGCATATTCATGCATTAGAGTGGCCCAAAGTCTGGGTTTTTTAACCAGGAAAAACCCGAATGATTTAGTAGTTTAGGAAACCACTGAGCACTTAGTTGCCATGCAACATATTTAATAAGCAGACAGTGAATAGCACCAGTATTTCTATAGGAATCTAAAATTCAGAATGAATATTTTTATTTTAGAAAATAAAAAAAGAGGAAGAAATGTTTAAATATTGTAGAGGTTAAAACTATTTTGTTTCAGTGCAGCTTTTACTGTATATTTTACAAATCACAGGGCAAAGGTTAGCAGTAATAACGTTGCAGTATTTTTACATTGTAGCTCCAATAAAAATGTGTTTTGGACTGAATTAAATAATTTTAGCTGCATTCACATTATATCTGTGTGGAATTCCAGTCATAAATTATGAGGCCAAAATAATAACTGATATATGCATAAAATCACTTTCTGATTCTTAAGTTTTCTATGTTTGACTTCTGAGAGTCAAATAACACCTTAGTTTTTTTTTTTTTTACAATTTTGACCAACATATTAACAAATGATTAGATTATTATCTAATGCTGAATTATTCATGTATCTGCTTAGTCAGTTAGGTAACCCCACCCCCCCCAAACCACAGCCATCTTCCATTTGCTTATTGGCTACATGATTCTTCCTTCTTTAAGAGGTAACTATGTGGGTGGCACTCTTCTAACAGAAATTACCCTACACCATTTTTCTTCAGATGTATTAATATTGCACTGATAACACGATACTTCACCCCACCCTGAAACCTAAGCATCAAAACATTTAGTTGGTCCCTTCATCTCATCCTCTCTTTACTTGAGGTCAACTTAAGCTGCTAAATCTCACAGCATCTGCAGAATGATGAGGAAGAATCCCTGAATATACTAACGAGGATATTTAAGCAACAGGATGTGAAAAGCAAGCAGAAAAAAATAAAATAAAGATATTTCAAAGCCTTTTGTTTTAGAGAGGTTGAAAAAAAAAGGAAGTGACAAAAGAGGGAAAATAATCTAAAAAAAGGCTCGTAGAAACTGAAAAAACTTGTGACTTTAGGTGAAACTCTAGTAGTGTTCACTGGTACCTGCAAGGTCCCGCAGGTAGTCCAGTTTAGGGATGATGGGAGGGGTTCTCTTCTGCAGGAAGAACAGGACCATGACGGTCAGGGCGAAGTTGGTGATCCAGGCCCCGGGAATGCTGCTGGTGACGCCGTGAGCCCGTGCCCAGCAGCGGATGGTGAAAACTAGGCTGCGGACCCGCGGGTCCAGCTCTCCATACAGATACAGCAGCTCAGTGCTCTTCATCGCCACCCTGTGGGAAACATGCAGAAGGCAATGTAAATAAGTATTAGGGCAATGGATCCAAAAGAACCCTTTTAAAAAAGTGTTTAGTTGTACGATACATTCTGAATGATAATCGTTTAATCTTGTTTTTGTTTTGCCCTCTTAAAGCTATTTGATTTTCTTTACAGTTTATTTAAACTTCAAGTGTGGTTTGCTTTAAAGATCAGAGGAAACAAAAATATTTTCTATTATTTTCCAGAATTTCTTTAAGAATTCGTCGACTAAAAGTTTAACTTGTGTTTAATTATGCTTGGGTCTTTAATTTGTACCTAGGAGTAAACACAGCTGTGATGAGTTCCTGCAGCTCATTAATAACGACTGACACAACATTTCATCACAATTACAATGCTATTAACTTTTTCTCATGCAACTTTAGATTAAATATTTTAACACTCAATGGCATCAAGAAATATTTTAGGTCAAATACTATCTACTGTAAATTTTGATGTTCATTAGAAACAAATGAAACAGTGTCTTTCAAAAGTATCCATACCCCTTAAACTATGCCATATTGCTTCAGGTTACAAAAACAAACTTCGGTGTATTTCATTTAGGATTTTATCTCATAGATCAACATAAATATAAGTGGTTTTTGTTTGCAGCATTAATTGAAAATATCCGGTGAACCTATTTCTTTCAGAAGTCACTTCATCAGTAAACAGAGACCATCTGTGCAAAATATAATCTCAGGTTAAATCCAGCTGTTCTATGAAGGCCTGAGATGTTTCCTAGAGAACATTAGTGAACAAACAGCATCATGAAGACCAAGGAGTACAGCAGACAGGTCAGAGGGAAAGTTGTGGGGTTTCCAAAGCTTTGAACATCTCACAGAGCGCTCATCAACCCATCACACGAGCATAGAAAGACTATGGCAGAGCTGCAAACCCCCAGGCCAGGCAAGGAGGGCATTAATTATTAGCTGTGCACTACCAATCTGGCCTTTATGGAAAAGTGACAAGAAAGTCATAAGACGTCCTATTTACATTTTGACACAAGCCATATAGATAACACTACAAATATGAGGAAGAAGATGCTCCCCCCCCCACTCACTTTCAGGTTTTTATTTGTAAAAAAAAAAAACTTATGTACTACATTGTGTAGGTCTGTTTTATAAAATTCCAATAAAATACACTGAAATGTACGGTAGTGATGTGTCAAAATGTGGAAACTACCTATGATCTAAATAATATTCTAAAATGCAGTTAAAAAAAAGAATACTTTGCATTATTTTATTTTTTCATTTAAAACTTAAGTAGAATTCCAAAAATTGGAAGCTAAAGAGTAAAAATATGAAAGGCTGCATACCTCAGTGATCTGGGTTTAAGCAAAACAGTGAAACTAAAGCCTACCACTAGGGAGCAGCATTCAGCTGCCGTAACATACCTAAACTGCTGTAACCTTATTCAAACACACACACACACACACACACAGTGCGCCTCTCAGCAGAAAAGTGCCAGGTTTCAAAGATCTAACAGCTTGATTTGAGAAAAGTCCCTCTCACATCCACCCACAGCGGGTGGTTCCACTCGAGTTCCTTAGAAACAGACGAGTGGTTTTCTGTACGTTAGCAGGTGTCTACGTGCTTGTGTTGCACACCAGCTGATGAAAAGATATCTTTAAGACTAGAAGGGAAGTAATGAAACTCACATGAGCTCCCAGTTTGGTCATCTTGTTGAGTCTCACTGTGGCTACTGAGCAAGTGAACCGCTGAAGCACTTCCTGAGAGAATCTGGTTTCTGTTTGGGACTTTTGCAATGCAAATATGTCTACAAGCAGGTTCTCTTAGGCAACACAATTATCACCCATTCAGTAATGACATTTCAATATGTGACCCACTGCTTGAGTGAAACTCAACTATTTGTCATGACATAGTACAGTTCCAGGGCCAGCTCAAAGTCCCTCCAACACTATTTTCATGACTTACATTTTCCCACGAGCCCTGAGTGAGTACCTGTTGTTGGCTGTGAGGTCACACTGAAAGCCTGAGGGCTGGTGGGCAAAACGGACCAGAGGGCAGCGAGCGTTGAGAATCTTCTGTACCCCTACGCAGCCAGGCCCAAAGTGGTCCACGCATTCCCCGATGACAGACAAGATGCTTTGGGTGACGTGGCGCTCAGAGTTGGTCCGTTTCATCTGATATTCAAGGGACAGTCCTGATTTGGGCTACAAACATACCGAACATACATGTTTAATTAAATCAAACACTGTTCCTTGAGTCTGAACGTGAGGAAAAGAACCATAATTTCTCTTGAATCCCAGGGGTTTGAGTGTAGCTTATTTATTGGGATGAAAGATGTAGAATTCACGATGTTCTCCTGAATCAAGTCAGGTTGTGTAACTTTCACAGCGCCGTTACTGTATTGTGTTTTCTTTTTGTTTCTACGTTAAGTATCAGATGACCATCTACGGATGAAAGTTCCCTAGAACATTCCCCAAGTGGTCAATAATGATTTAATTAAAGAGAAAACAGATCAGACTAATAGCAAGTCGGACGTTTTTTTCTGATTGGAAATGGGAATCTCTCAAAAGATAATGAAATAATGCACAGTGATAATAAAATAACAAATAAATTATAAAATATTATTGAATTGTTTTAATATTTTATCAAAAATAGCGAGGCTAAAATTATTTACATCATTCTCAATTACCAATGAAAAATCTTTACTGGAATTACTGCAATCAACTGCTTTTTAAAACTGCATGTTTCCACTGATATTACTGCAATGCACTCCCTGCCATTACCCTAATCATTAGCTCCCTCCCCAGATCAGATCTAAGTTATGACTTTGGTTGGGCTTCACCAAAACATTAGTATTACTTTCAATTAGAAGAAAAATGATGGTAAAAATAACAACAAAAAAAGACTTTACATTTTTCAGGGTTATGAATAACTCTGGGTTTAATTGCATACAGCATGTCAGAGTTGTTCTTGTTCTAGGATTATTTTTCTCCAAAAACTCTTCTGCAGTCTGGTTTAGCTGGAGATCATATGTGTGAAATGTGGAAGGCAGTGCTGGAAAAATGTTTAACTAATGTTGTGCATCTTCCAGCATCATTGAAATGCAAGGCAGACACAAAACAGTGTGATACAGGTATTAAAATTTACATTGTAACACCTGTGGATTACACAGTATAAGTCCTTTGTAATCTCATAAAATGTTGCGAATGGGATGCTGAAAACACAGTAACTTACTAATTAAATCTTTAATACATTTGTATAGTTATTCACAAAGATAAACCTTTAATATTACAGACTAAAGACAAACAGAAAGCAATGTAAAGCTCATTATTACCATTTTCATATTCCAGCCACTGATACTGTCCAGATCAAGGAACATGTCCAGGTCACAGCCGAGCTTCCCAAAGCCGTTCACTGACGACCCAAACGGTCTGATGGTGCATTCTGGGAAATAGGAAGCAGCGATGTCTTTGAGCAGAGAACAGACGAGAAAGCGCAGCCTGCTGTTTTCTTCAGTAAGCTGATAAGCTTCAGTCAGGGAGTTTATCTGATCGTCCACCTGGAAGGAGATGAGCAGGAGAAAAAAACCCAGTCAGTCCTGTCTAAACTGATAACCTCACAAATGCACACCAGATCAGCAACTAATCATTTTATGAAAAGTGTCACTCCTGTTTCGATGAGCCGTATGCTTACACTCTCCTCCCTGGACAGCCTCTGGATGAGCTCACTGATGGGAACAGTGGTCTGGGGCTGGCATGGCAGGCCCGACTGTTGGGTTGGTGAGTCCACTGAGCTGTGATTTCTCAGTGACAGGAGTCTGGACTTAAAGGGTACCACAGATTCATGGCTGACCCCTGGAATGGCGGCTGACTCGAGTAAAGAGACGACATTGTCCCGGCTGGCAAACTCCACAACAGCGTACACGCCCTGAAGGACAGAACCCACAGTTACATCTTACATAAGGAGGAAAACCTAAATGGGAAAAAATCTCATTGTGTAAATTTGTAAGTAATTAATTTGCATTTTTTTTGCATGACTTAAGTATTTGATCACCTAACAACCAGTAAGAATCCTGGCTCTTACAGGCCCGTTGATTCTTCTTTAAGAGGCCCTCCTGTTCTCCACTCATTACCTGGATTAACTGCACCTGTTTGAACTCGTTATCTGTGGACAGGTGTGTTTTATACACACCTGTCCACACACTCAATTAATCAAACTCCAACCTCTCCACAACGGCCGAGACCAGAGAGCTGTGTGAGGACATCAGGATGAAATAGTAGACCTGCACCAGGCTGGGATGGACTACATGAAAACAGACAAGCAGCTTGGTGAGAGGGAACAACTGTTGGTGCAATTATAAGAAAATGGAAGATGTTTAAGATGATGGTCAATCTCCCTCAGTCTGGGGCTGCATGCAAGATCTCAGCTCGTGGGAAATCAATAATCATGAGGAAGGTGAGGTATCAGACTACAGGACCTAGTCAATGACCTGAAGAGAGCTGGGACCACAGTCTCAAAAAAAGAACACTAGTAACACACTACGCCGCCATGGATTGAAATCCTGCAGCGCAAGCAAGGTCCCCAAGCTCAAGCCAGCACATGTCCAATCGAAAATCTTTGGAGGGACAGGCCCAAAACCTGAAGGATCTGGAGAAGATCTGTATGGAGGAGTGGTCCAGAATCCCTGCTGCAGTGTGTGCAAACCTCATCTAGAACTACAGGAAATGGCTGATGTCTGGAATTGCAAACAAAGGTTTCTGTACCAAATATTAAGTTTTTTTCTGATGTATCCCTGATGTCCTCACACAGCTCTCTGGTTTTGCCCATTGTGGAGAGGTTGGAGTTTGTTTGAGTGTGTGGACAGGTGTGTTTTATACAGATAACGAGTTCAATCAGGTGCAGTTAATACAGGTAATGAGTGGAGAACAGGAGGGCCTCTTAAAGAAGAATCAACAGGCCTGTAAGAGCTGGGATTCTTACTGGTTGTTAATTAATTACCGGTACTTAAAAATCACACAATGTGATCTCCTAGATTTTTTTAGATTTTGTCACTCACAGTTGAAGAGAACCTATGACAAAAATTAAAGACTTCTACATGCTTTGCAAGTGGGAAAATCAGCAGTGCATCAAATACTTGGTCTCCCCACTGTTGGTAACTGGTAGCCTATTACTTACATAACTTTCATAAAAGAAGTGCTTCTTGATGTCCCCGTGATTTGACAAAAACTTTAGGAACCTTTTCTCGCTGGTTCTGGATGGGCAGCTGATGAGAACAGACTTCTCCGCCTGTTCTTGTCTGTCTGCCATGAGATTGTACAACGACTTGGGTCCATCTTTATCTCCTGGTGACACAGCAGCAGAAAAACATTTTTTCCCTCATTCAAACTGGATTTTACATCATACCTTTAGTAGAAAAAACGTAACTTTTGGTAGTAAACATTTAAGGCTTCTGTGGAAACATTGCCGTTAAACTTATTTAAAGGTTGTTGCCAACAGATAATTGCAGCACCCACTTAGGTCTGGCTTTAGACTGTGTAACTAAACATTTAAGATTTTATTCCATCATTTCTCCTGACAGGAAAAAAAAACCCAAAACAAACAAAAAAGGCCCACAGCATGGTGCAGCCACCGCCCTACTTTAACACTAATACTGTGCTGCGTTAAGCGGATCACCTTTACAGCTTCAAGGCTAAAAACCAAATACTGAATTGAAACCAAAGTCTTTTTGAGTTGGTTTAAATATAAAGAGGAATTTATGACATTTAACAAGAAGTTAAGATATATTAAATCAGCTACTGAATTTAACATCTTAACCTGTGAGAGACAGAGCGACACATACAGCAGTGCTTAAGTAACTATGGAACTAAAACACACAGGAGCATATATATAAAAACACATGAAAAGATACATTTTGTCACATGCATATAAAAATATGGAATACAAACATAATTTTCATTTTATGTAATTTTGCTTCGCATTTATTTTATGAGATCTGTTTCCTGGGATTTAAATATATTTTAATGGATTCCAACTGAGGAGTAGAGGTTTGGAAATGTCCGAGTTAAAAGGTGCATCTTCATGTGGAAGTTTCTGACTGCGCATAAATGGAGTGAGAGGTCATTATTTAGAAATAGTGGACAACATACAATGATAACATTCTCTCTTATTAGAGATATTGCTGCTGCAACAAAAACAGATGTTTGACATCTTCTTCACCTCACATATAAGGAAACTGCTAATTATTAGAAATAATATAATTAATCTTATATAAGAACATACCCTGGTGGGTATGAGTGCATCTGCATGCACTGAGAGCAGACGACCGCTGGAAGAACACCCTAGAGTCCTCGAATAAATTGGTAATGACCCGTGCATTTTCCATCATCAAGGAGCACTATGTCAGGAGATTGAACATCATGCTACTGTTAAAAGTGTCCAAGAGTTTACTATTATTATTTCGATATATCCGGCCTCACAAGGCAGGCACACAACAAGCAATACTAATAAAACTCAATTACATAAACTCCTATCATATAAGCATTGTGAATTAATATGGATTTATATACATTCAATTATTCAAAGCTCCTTTTGACTGGAATAATATTCATGACAGCACATCAAGAAATGGTTTCCCCATAATCCATTAGCACATTGTTGTTGAAAGATAAATGAATTTTTTTTCAGGTTTATGGTGGTATATTTATGGTGGTAAATATTTGCAGATTTTTGAAAAACATCAAGCAAAAAACTGTCAATTTTAGAAAACATATCGAACAAATGATGTTTAACGGCTAAGAACGCTGAAAATCAGTACATAAATAAGCTATTAAATAAATATCTATTTATGTTATATTTCAAAAGTATTAGAAATACATACAGTACATAAAGCCATTTATAATTACTTTACATTTTCAATATTTTTAATTACATTATTAAACTATTAAATGCAAAGACAACACTTAATATTTGTATTTTCCTTGAACCGTCACCTTAACGTGGTGGAGGGGTTTGAGTGCTCAAATGATCCTAGAGGCTATGTTGTCTGGGGCCTAAATGCCCCTGGTAGGGTCTCCCATGGCTAACAGGCTCTAGGTGATGGGTCAGACAAAGAATGGTTCAAGAACCCCTCATGAAGAACAAAATATCGAGGCACGTGAGACGCGAGGCCATCCCCCAGTGGGCCCACCACCTGCAGGGGGAACCGTGAGGGACCGGTGCAAAGAGGATTGGGTGGCGGACGAAGGTGGAGACCTCAGCGGCCCGATCCCCGGATGCTTAGGCTGGCTCTAGGGACGTGGAATGTCACCTCGCTGGGGGGGAAGGAGCCTGAGCTTGTGCGGGAGGTCGAGAGATATCGACTAGAAATAGTCGGGCTCGCCTCCACGCACAGCGTGGGCTCTGGAACCCATCTCCTTGAGAGGAGTTGGACTCTTTTCTACTCTGGAGTGGCCCACGGGGAGAGGCGGCGGGCTGGTGTGGGTTTGCTTGTTGCCCCCAGCTCAGCCGTCTCGTGTTGGGGTTTACCCCAGTGGATGAGAGGGTTGTATCCCTGCGCCTTCGGGTTGGGGAGAGGTCTCTGACTATCATTTCAGCCTACGGGCCGAGTGGTAGTGCAGAGTACCCTGCCTTCTTGGCATCTCTGTTGGGCTTCTTGGCGTCTCTGGATAGTGCCCCTCCCGGGGACTCCATTATTCTGCTGGGGGACTTCAACGCCCACGTGGGGAACGACAGTGACACCTGGAGAGGCGTGATCGGGATGAATGGCCTCCCCGATCTGAATCCGAGTGGTGTTTTGTTATTGGACTTCTGTGCTAGTCACGGATTGTCCATAACGAACACCATGTTCAAACATAAGGGTGTCCATCAGTGCACTTGGCACCAGGACACCCTAGGCAGGAGGTCGAGGATCGACTTTGTTGTCGTATCATCAGACCTTCGGCCGCATGTTTTGGACACTCGGGTGAAGAGAGGGGCAGAGCTGTCCACTGATCACCACCTGGTGATGAGTTGGATCCGCTGGAGGAGGAGAAAGCCAGACAGACTTGGCAGGCCCAAGCGCATAGTGAGGGTCTGCTGGGAATGCCTGGCGGAGCCCTCGGCCAGGGATGTATTCAACTCCCACCTCCGGGAGAGCTTCGACCAGATCCCGGGGGATGTTGGAGACATAGAGTCCGAGTGGACCATGTTCTCTGCATCTATTGTCGATGCTGCTGCCCATAGCTGCGGCCGTAAGGTCTGCGGTGCCTGTCGTGGCGGCAATCCCAGAACCCGGTGGTGGACACCGGCAGTAAGGGATGCTGTTAAGCTGAAGAAGGAGTCCTATCGGCTGTGGTTGGCTTGTGGGACTCCTGAGGCGGCTGACGGGTACCGTGAGGCCAAGCGTGCCGCGGCCCGGGCTGTGGCAGAGGCAAAAACTCGGGCCTGGGAAGAGTTCGGTGAGGCCATGGAGAAGGACTACCGGTTGGCCTCGAAGCGATTCTAGCAAACCGTCCGGCGCCTCAGGAGGGGGAAGCAGTGCTTTGCCAACACTGTTTATAGTGGGGGCAGGAGACTGCTGACCTCGACTGAGGACATTATCGGGCGGTGGAAGGAGTACTTCGAGGATCTCCTCAATCCTGCCATCACGCATTCCGTGGTGGAAACAGAGGCTGGGGACTCGGGGTTGGACTCTTTCATCACCCAGGCTGAAGTCACCGAGGTGGTTAAAAAGCTCCGCGGTGGCAAGGCTTCGGGGGTGGATGAGATCCGCCCTGAGTACCTCAAGTGTCTGGATGTTGTAGGGCTGTCATGGTTGACACGCCTCTTCAACATTGCGTGGCGGTCGGGGACAGTGCCTCTGGACTGGCAGACTGGGGTGGTGGTCCCCTTTTATAAGAAGGGGGACCGGAGGGTGTGTTCCAACTACAGGGGGATCACACTCCTCAGCCTCCCTGGTAAGGCCTACGCCAGGGTATTGGAGAGGAGAGTCCGACCGATAGTCGAACCTCGGCTTCAGGAGGAACAGTGTGGTTTTCGTCCCGGCCGTGGAACACTGGACCAGCTCTATACCCTCTACA
Organism: Girardinichthys multiradiatus; assembly: GCF_021462225.1. Lineage (NCBI taxonomy): Eukaryota > Metazoa > Chordata > Actinopteri > Cyprinodontiformes > Goodeidae > Girardinichthys > Girardinichthys multiradiatus. Next base: position 9,107,293 of record NC_061813.1, on the reverse strand, counting down.
GGGTGCTCGAGGGTTCATGGGAGTTTGCCCAACCGGTTCACATGTGTTTTGTGGACCTGGAGAAGGCATTCGACTGTGTCCCTCGTGATGCCCTGTGGGGGGTGCTCCAGGAGTATGGAATCGGGGGCCCTTTATTAGGGGCCATCCGGCCCCTGTACGAGCGGAGCAGGAGTTTGGTCCGCATTGCCGGCACTAAGTCGGACCTGTTCCCGGTGCATGTTGGACTCCGGCAGGGCTGCCCTTTGTCGCCGGTCCTGTTCATAACTTTTATGGACAGGATTTCTAGACGCAGCCAAGGGCCGGAGGGGGTCTAGTTTGGGGACCAGTGGATTTCGTCTCTTCTTTTTGCGGATGACGTGGTCCTGCTGGCCCCCTCTAGCCAAGACCTACAGCATGCACTGTGGCGGTTCGCAGCCGAGTGTGAAGCGGCTGGGATGAGGATCAGCTCCTCCAAGTCCGAGGCCATGGTACTCGACCGGAAAAGGGTGGCTTGTCCTCTGCAGGTTGGAGGGGAGTTCCTGCCTCAAGGGGAGGAGTTTAAGTATCTCGGGGTCTTGTTCACGAGTGAGGGAAGAATGGAGCGGGAGATCGACAGACGGATCGGTGCGGCTGCCACAGTAATGGGGGCGCTGTGCCGGTCCATTGTGGTGAAGAGAGAGCTGAGCTGAGCCGAAAAGCAAAGCTCTCAATTTACTGGTCGGTCTACGTTCCTGCCCTCACCTATGGCCATGAACTTTGGGTCATGACCGAAAGAACGAGATCACGGATACAAGCGGCTGAAATGAGCTTCCTCCGTAGGGTAGCCGGGCACTCCCTTAGAGATAGGGTGAGGAGCTCGGCCATCCGAGAGGAGCTCGGAGTAGAGCCGCTGCTCCTCCACATCGAGAGGAGCCAGTTGAGGTGGCTCGGGCATCTATACCGGATGCCTCCTGGACGCCTTCCTCGGGAGGTGTTCCAGGCACGTCCCACCCGGAGGAGGCCCAGGGGACGGCCCAGGACACGCTGGAGGGACTATGTCTCTCGGCTGGCCTGAGAACGCCTTGGGCTCCCCCCGGAGGAGCTGGAGGAGGTGTCTGGGGAGAGGGACGTCTGGGCGTCTCTGCTGAGTCTGCTGTCCCCGCGACCCGGTCCTGGATAAGCGGAAGACTACGAACGAACGAACGAATTTTGTATTGAATTAGCTTTCTTTGATGGACGTAAACAATGCCGAATGTTAAGTGCACAAAAACCACATCTTAAAGCGGTTTGTACTACTTAAAACACTCAAAGTCGAGTAAACTGGAGCCAAGTGAAAATAAAACTTACGTTTTCTCTGCGGAGTTTGTTATAACGTCCCTTGTTACAACAGCTGACCTGCAAAGCAATGAATTTAACACTTTATAACACTAACCACTGTGGTCTCCACGAGCTCCCTGGGTCTGGGCGACCTCCGGCTCTGTTCCAACACTCCTTCGGAAAATTGTTTCAAACGTGTTTCGGCATTTCTCAAGGCGACTTCTTCCTCGCATATGTAACCTGTGTACAGTGAAGGAAGACGCCATTGCTGTTCGGAATAATGACAAAAAGCGCATGCGCGAGGAGACTACAGGCCTACAGCAAGCGAGAGGTACCATACATAAATCCCTAAGCAGCAATATTAAAGAAGCAGTTTTTGGTGCGCATAATGAGTCCATTTCTATTTTATTTAAAGTCATTCTACGGCGAGAAAAAATATTAATACGTGTAAAACATTAAAGACTGCTGTCAACCTGCTGAAGAGTGGAAGTCCCAGCAAGTTCACCGAAGACCCCACTGTGCAAAGCACAGAAATATTGCAGGTAACACAAGACCCCAATTTCAGACTCTGCATGCCTCTTTCAGCTTGTTAAATCATAAAATTCATTACATTACAGTCTGAAAAGGTTTGAACAAGTATGGCTTGTTTGGAGGGGCTGCCAGGAATAAGCCTCTTCACACTAATGAATATGATAACACATTTTTAATTCTGCAAAATTTGTGTTTTAGTCATAATGCAGGATGTCATGTTTGGTGATAACCAAACTTACTATATTAGCACAAATATCTTATACCTTAGACCCTGGTATCTTCAGCCAGTGATTCTATTGTAGAGTCAGATGTGAGGCCATTTGTGTCATAGCTAAAGCATGACATAGACAACTCGAGTCCTGGGATGAGACAATGACCCCCAAACACAACCAAAAAGCTGTAATGGAATGGCTAAAATAGAGAAAACTTAAGGTGCTGTAGTGGCCCAATAGAATTCCAGACCTCAACCTGTATGAAATGCTGTGACAGGATCCCAGTGAAATGTGAATAAACAAAAGCCTGCAAACCTCAATCAACCAAAGCTATTTTGTAAATACTAGTGTGCAGAAACTAAAAAAGTTTTACAATGAACATCTACTTCATTTTCTTGGGACTGAATAGTAGAAATTATTCAGTCATAGGATGTACTTAGTTTTTCACACAACGTTTTACTTTTTCTGTTTATCTGTATTCAGTAATGGCATGATGGAATCTATTGTTTGTTTTGTTTGGGTCTCATTTTTCCTTCTTCCAAATTATATTGTTCTGTTGTCTAAATCCAAAAGATGGATTGCTCTCTCTGAGTCAGGGGACAGTCTCTGCCTAAGGTGGAAGAGTTTAAGTATGCTGAACCACAGCTCCTCCAAATCTAGGGAGTCTTCCTTCAGAGGTTTTTAGACTGGTCCCACTATGAGGAAACCCTGCACAACATCAAAGGGGCAATACAATTCTCCTGGCATGGGAACACTTTGGGATCCCTGATAATGAGCTGGAGAGTATCGCTCGGGAGATGGATGTCAGGGTATCCCTTCTAGATCTGTTACCCCAACATCAGCATCTACTTTTTATTAGCAAAGGACTTAGTTCCTTGAAAAAATGGGATAAACAGTTTTAGGACATTGAAGAAATAATTTACACTTAAATTAAAGATTGGATGTTTCTAAACATTTCTGTGTGAGATTGTGACACTGCGATCAAAAATGAATCTATTTAATTAGTCCTTATGCATATTTTTCATAGGTGACAGCAAATGCAGAGGGCACACATTCTTTATTATTTCTTGACGTAAATGTCTTGACCAAAAAGAAATCCTCTGAGCAAAAAGAAAAACCATTTGACTTTCCGTCTCTGAATACCTAAGAAAAGGCAAAGAGAAAGCATCCTCCCACCCTGCGTCATCTCCTACGTGCAGTTGATCTATAACTTCCTTTGTTTACTTCCTTTTGAACACAGTCACACGGCAGTCAAACAGACTCTTCACACCTCAGTATGCAGCAGACACTGGAGGTACGCAACAGAGAGGCAACAATGACGAAAAGCTTCTGCAACACATTTTAGGTAAGTGCTGCATGTTCTGATTCAGCTGTCCTGCTGGTAATTTTTCGTTTCTGGTATTGTATGCTGAGCCTGAAGAAGACGTTATTAATATCTTACAATTTCCACATCAAAGAGGCAGATATTCCTAATCTACCTTTCTTTCTTTCTTTCTTTCTTTCTTTCTTTCTTTTTTTCTTTCTTTTTTTCTTTCTTTTTTTCTTTCTTTCTTTCTTTCTTTCTTTCTTTTTTTCTTTCTTTCTTTCTTTCTTTCTTTCTTTCTTTTTATTCAATTTGATTTTCTGCTGTGTTTCCACAGAAAACAGGGGTATATCTTAATTTGCAGTAAAATGTAACTGTAAATGAGCTGGATTCCTTTGTACATCTCCCTAATGACTCTGTCTCTCTGTAAACGGAGGGCTGAGCTTTGCTGGAGTTTCCCAACTTTACTCTGAAACTGCTCTCTTGCCTGGAAAACACTCCTCCAAGCCCTCCCCTCCCCTCCGAGCTGCGTGGCTCTGACGAGCTCTATCAAAGCACAAATGTGGTGTACATTCTGCAGCCAGACCAGAAGCTGTCTGATCACTGAGTAGCAAAAAAAATGACCCCCCGATGTTTGATTTTAGGTCGTGCATGACAAGATGAGCACCAAGATGGATTACAAATTTGGCACCGGACTAGAACTGCTGTTGGCTCACATGCACGTAGAGGACATTATCAACGCAGCAGAGACACTCTATCAACTTGAGGAAGAGGAGGAAGAGGCAGGATTGTCTTTTGATGAAGAGGGGCTTTCCCAGGAGGAGATGGATGAGAACGAGGAGATTGGGGACAGATTGGGTTCGGGGAAGGAGCAGAAGGACTATGGTAATAGGGATGGGGGTGTTCGGTATGGGACGGTGCAAGACCTCCTGTCCTTTGTGAACCTCCTGTCCAACATGCAGGCCGCAGCTCTGCGGCACCTGCCTGAGGAGATGGGAGTCCTCCTAAATAAGGTGAGGTTTTTTTTTGTTTTTTGCTGATTTTTTAATTTTCTTTCTGAGCTTATTAACTTTTATCTTCCATTGCAGAAGGATATGGCTGTTAAAAAGCGCCGCTATCAGATCAACATGGATGTTCTTTTGTTTCCTTGGAAGTTAACCTACAAAAATCCCGGCTCTGGACTCGTGCCCAAGGGCTCATTTGGGAAAGTCCACTTGGCTCAGGACATCACAACCAGGAAGAGAATGGCCTGCAAACTGGTGAGTCCAGCTGAATGGTTACTGGAATTCAACCTGTGCCTGGCTTCTTACAACCCTTGCTGTTTGAGTGCCAAATATTTCCCCAGCCAAGAACAGCTTATTTGTGTAGCAGTGTAGCTACCCTCAGGCTGTGCAGACTGGTCATGTGTGCATAACTCAGCTACGATTTCTTTAGAACTGAAAGAGGAAGACAGTGCAGTGCTCTTTCAAAAACATACAAAGTTGGCAAAGATTGATGCAAGAATGGACATTTAACATGACTTCCCACAGCAGCTCTGAACATCTGTTTTTTTTAACAATGTCTTAAAAAATGGCACAATTTTCATAATACAGCATGTGATATTTTCATGTGCCCTCATTTCTGCATGTATCTGTGGGACTGCGGTTATGGAGGGGGTGGTGTGTGTTCTTGTTTACTCTTTATGCATGGAACATTTTGACAAGTCAGGAAGAAGCAGTTTCCTACCTAGGTTAGTTTTTATCAGAATTGCATGTTGACTTTGCACGCTGCTATGAATACTCTAGGAAAAACTTCCTGGTACCAGTTTATAGTGGATGCTGGGTATCTGAGTCATAACAAGGATGTCATAAAACACACCTAAATGCACTTGACTGGCGTAGTGCTGGTGGAGTAAAGGGTTTAGCATGCGACCCATGCACAGAGGCTTCAGGCCTTAATACAGCCATCCCAGGTTTGAGTCCTGACCCTGGAGACATTTGCTGCATGTCTTCCCCCACTTCCTGTCCCAATTTTTCTGACTGTCTATTGTCAAAAAACTAAAATAAAGGCCAATAGTGCTGCAAAAAGAAAACATTAAAATGAATAAAATAAATACACTTTGCAAAAATTATATATATAGCAATATATATAATATAGCAACTATACTTTGAATAATTAAGATGTTATTTGGGGTTGTCCAGTCATTCACTATATAGTGCATTACATGTTTAGCTTTTCTTCTTCTATGCACAATAATAATTATCATTAAAGAAAAGTGTTTTAAAATGGTATTTCAAACTTTAATGGACATGTTGGAAGTTATGTTGTATATTACAAAATAAAAATTGAAATGTAAGGAATGCGAGAATATGTCAATATTTAGAACGCATCATATGTTATATGTTATAGGTGTGTCATTCATATCTGACTGTCAGGTCGGGTTGGTAGGGAATCTTTGAGCTTAAATGAAGTTTGTGTTTAGGGGACATTCCAGGAAATGTATTTAACTTGGAACTCAGAAGCTCGGATTTTGGAGGACAAACTGAATGCATCCGTAAGAGCTGTTATTATTTGCTAAACAAAGCTAAGCTAACTGGACTGGCTTAGCATCCTTCCTAGCTATTTAAAAATTGCTAGGGCACCAACCACTTTCTCTGTTTGGTATAAAGACTGAAGGATTGCCGTACCAGCTAGCTTTATTTACTGAGCACACTCACAGTAAGCAAAGTTGTAGGTAACCCCGAATCTTTGAATAAAACATACAAAAAAACCACTAAACAGTTACTGGTTAGCTTAATTTCTTCTCTAAATATTGCGCTATGCTAAGCCTATCAGTCCTATTGAACTGGTTTCCAAACTTTCTGTTTTTTAAGGAAACAAACATATGAATACTTATAAAAGGCTTTTAAGATGCTGACTCAATTATAATATCACATTTAAGTCATTACATTCTTCATTGTCTCACAATAACCCCGTTTAACCTCAACTTGTTTTCTGAAATGAATAAATTACATTTCCATCCAAACATAAGTGACAAGCTTTTTTAGGCACAGTAATATTGTATTTATAGTTACAAGTATTGCTTTCCCTATTTGCTAACAAGAATGCATTTTACTAAAAACTTGAGCTTACTTTCTTACTTCATGATTTCTTCTAGGTTTATATCATCTTCATGTTATTGCATGTTTTTATCTAAACATTGTTCTGTTTCCTAAACTGAGCAGACAGATCCAGCTTTGCTATTGATTTTTATTTTACATTTGATCTTCCTCCTCACAGATCCCCATTGAGAATTTTAAAGCAGCTGATGTGGAGTTTCAGGCCCGATTCCGCCACGAAAACATCGCAGAGCTGTATGGCGCTGTGCTCTGGGACCAGAGCGTCCACCTCTTCATGGAAGCTGGGGAAGGCGGTTCGGTCTATGAGAAGCTGGACAGCTGTGGACCCATGCGGGAGTTTGAGATCATCTGGGTGGCCAAGCAAGTGCTGCGGGGGCTGGAGTACCTTCACTCGCACCACGTCATCCACCATGACATCAAACGTAAGAGAGAAAGGACACAAAAGGGTTTCTTCTGTTGGTGGACAAGTCTGTTCATTCTATTCAGGGAAGGACCAAGCAACAATAAAGGAAATGATGCAATGGGGCAAACATCCTTCTTTCACTTTAAAGCTGAACTTTAGACATATACAGTTCTTGTAAGTAATTCTTGAGCAGGAAATGTGAATCATTCAAAACAAAAAACAAACAGGCCACATTTTTCATAAAATCTTTAAAGATTGCCAGGTTGCATTGACAAAGATCTGATGTTGACCTGCAATAAAGGTAGCAACACCAGCTGGACACAGTGCACCTGGAATGAAAGCATGTCACACCTCTGTCAGCCTCATGACGTAAAGAATCAGAGTTTGGAAATTCCAGCCTGCTTCTCGTGCAGAACTAAGAAAATTTAAAAGCTATATGATAACAGCCAGTCTGTCCCTCTGACATGTCCCTGTGGAATGTGGCACTTTCTGCTAATGATCAAACCATGTCATTTTCTCTTGAGGAGTGTTTTTTTGTTTGCAGGGATTTTTGAATCAGGCTTTCCCAGATCTATTCACTTATCTTCCTTCTCCACATGCCTTTGACATCTTTCTGATTTTAATCACATTCCAAGCCTCTAGGTAGTTCACTTGCACCACCCTGTGCAGCAAAGCAGCAACGGATATTTATAAAAATCGGTTAACTTTGCAATGTCTCTGAATCATAGTTTTTTTTTTCCCCTCAGCCAGTAACATCGTCCTGATGTCGGACAAGGCTGTGCTGGTGGACTTTGGTCTGACGGTGCAGATGACAGAGGAGATATACACCCCCAGAGACCTCAGAGGAACAGAGGTAAGAAAAAAAAAACAAGACAAAGGCCTGAGGCAGCCTTACAGGATGCAAGCATACGCTTCTTGTGAATTCAGCCTTTCTGTTGCTGCTTCCCCAAATCAAACTCGATTTGTGTTTACTAGAACAGTCAGTCGTCATCCTGTTTCTGACTCAGGCTTGTTTTACCCCAACTTTATACTACTTAGTCCAGAGACTTGTCAGCACTTGTGTGACTTTTCTGAAACTCTTTTAAAGCTCGAGAGCTTCAGATCGCTGCACTCACTGACCTCCAGAATGCTCTTCTTTAATCTGTGGGACATTTTAGGAAGAATCTAAGGGGTTTCTCATATGCTGACTCTCCCACAACACATATTCCCTGCTTTTCAAATGCTTTGGCCTGTTTGTATGTCACATCTGCATACTGAGCCTCCCGTGGCTGGGTTTGTGGAAAGTCCCAGGGCAGACACCCGGCGGCAATAATAAGAAAGACAGAGCCTGAGCATATGCTGAGCTGCTCAGACACACATTAACAGGGGAAGGCAAGCTGGAATTTCCAGCAGAGAAAAACAAAGATGCATTTAGCTGCTTTGTTTGCTCTTCATTTTAAGGCTGACAAACATTGGCACTGCACATACCTTGACACACACATGAACAGAGTGTGGGCCTAAAGGTTAGCTTATCTGTTACCGAAAGCCCCTTCTTGTGGAAGAGGACACTTCCTGTTTGCTGCTTGTCTGACAATCAGAGTTTGATAGATGATCACTAAAAGTGGAACTACTTTCAATTCTCATTCTGTTGTTTGGGTCTGCAGCCAACATGTATTTAGGTGGTTTCACATTCTTTTCAAACAGATGTATATGAGTCCAGAACTGGTTTTGTGTCGAGGACATAACACCAAGACAGACATCTACAGCCTGGGCACCACCATAATCCATATGCAGACTGCTAGTCCTCCCTGGGTCAGGAGGTACCCACGCACCGCCTACCCCTCCTATCTCTACATTGTGAGTACCTATGCGTATTTTATTTATTTTATAAGAATTTATTTTATTTTGGTATGTAATCACCTACAAACACAAAGTAAAGCACTCAAACAGAAATCTAAATAGAAAATTATACTATAGACATCTATAACAGGCACTAGAGGGCAAAAAAAAAACAGCATCACAAACAGACTGATCAGACAGTTACTGGATCATCTGACAGTTGGTCAAAACAGTAAGTAAAGCTCAATAGACCCAGAAGATGCTTTGTTGCTGCATTAAACAAGATTACGGAGTTTAGTAGGGGTTGCATAAGGCCAGGTGGACGTATTCTGGGTTGCGCGGCATGCAAAGATGAAACTATAGCTCTGTTTTGGAGCCACATGTAAGGGCACCCCTACATGTCGTATCATCCTGTATTGTGTTATAAAGAGCAGGTTGTTTCTGAGAATTCTTTGATATTTTGAGAGTTTTGAGAGATTCCTTACGGTTATTTATCATCCATGGGAAAGAAGGTTTTTATTTCTAGAATCAGCATGTTGAGTGCACTGTCTCAGATTAGCTGGATTCGCTTACTATGTACTGTGGTGCAGGCTTATGTTTTCTTCTATGGATTTCTCACCAATAAAATAAAATATGCCATCAGAATTTGCTGTTCTTTGAGATTAATATAACCTGTATTTTGGTTATTTAACAGTGGACTAAATTCCCTTTTTAATGTGCAAAATCTCCCTAACAGAGATACATGCAGGTGCTTTTATTTTATTGGTATTATTATCTATCAGTTTCTGTTTTAGCAATTTAGGATTGTTTTAGATTTGTTGCCTTTGTTAAACAATTAAAAACCCTACCCCTGTCCCTACTGTAACCTTACCATGCTGTAAAGGTGTAGCCTTATGTTTTTCTCAGTGCTTTGGCTTTAACAGACTAAAATTAAACTGTTTTTGTTTTAGCAAAAACCTTGTGTGGTGGATCATGGTTGTGGGACACCAAGATTGAATGCTAAGATATACTGTATGGAAGCTAAGAACCAAGTTTTGCAATTATTGCATATTTCAGTATTGCAGCGACATAAAGCTACAACAGAATTCCTTGAGAGATAGCATTTGCTGGATTTAAAAATGTGATGTCAGTTTCCATGACTTATGTTGGGTCTTCCACAGTCTAGATTGAGAGGAGATAATATGAGTTTGACCTATTGCACATTTAGTGAGTCAACAACACTTCTGCTTTCTGCTTTTGTGCTTTTTCTTTTAGTGTTCCATTACATGGTTCTTTTTCATAAATGGCTACAAGATTTTTTTTTTTATTCAGTTTTTCACTTCCCCATGAAACTCGTCATGGAGAAGCATTGGTTTAGAGTCACTTCTAGTGTGTGAGCTTTACTATCGATCATTGTTCTGCATTTACCTTTACCCAACTTGTCAAACAAGTTGCTTTGTTTCCTGCAGCTGTTGGTCGAGTTCTTTGGAATATTTGCATACTGATTGTCTCCTTGGTTTGTTTCTTTCTCTCATGTTGCAGTTAGTGAGATATCTTCTGTTGTCTGTGTTTGCCAACAGATCCACAAGCAGGCCCCACCTCTGGAGGACATACCAGAGGACTGCAGTGCGGTCATGCGATCCTTTTTGGAGCGGGCCTTGGAGAGGAACCCCGCCCTGCGGAGTTCTGCGTCCGAGCTGCTGAAGCACGAGGCCCTAAATCCACCCAGGGAAGACCAACCACGCTGCTGGAGCCTTGACTCAGCCCTGGAGGAGGCCACCCACATGCTGCTACGGCAGCAGAGCCAGCACCACGACACCACACAGGGTCAGCACTTTGGAACTGAGCTTAAAATGGTCTTTTATAATAAGATACACACTGCATTTTAACATATGCTCACTTTTCTCCTCTGCAGAATCATCTCTTTACTCTGAAGACTCTGGCCACATGAGGAGGAAGGGCTCACTGTACCTAGACCTGGGGGCCTTGTCAGGGTACAACAAGCTGGTGACAGGACCCCCTGCCTCTGAATACGGCTAACAATTACCACCAAAAGCCTGTTATTAACAGACGTTGAACTGTGGTTAAAGCCAGTTGCTCAAATGCTTTTAGCCTTTGGGTTGAAACTCACGAAGAGCTGCAGGCAACATGACTCATAAATGAAATGAAAGAGACATGGTGACATCATATTCAAGACTTGCAGCCATTAATCCTCACATTTAACATTTTTAAATATAAAGGTACCATTAAGAATGGTCACTCTTTTGAGCTATAAAGAAAGTGACTCTTGAACCATGAAGGAACAGAACTACATCTGCTTTAAGTCTTGCATTTATCTATAGATGGAATTATCTTTCCAAAGATCATCATGCTATTCCGGGGGAATTAAATTGACCAATGTGTCAATAACGACTTGAGTAACAACATTTTTTAAACAAGCATTTCCTAAAAAAATGGGCTATTACTCCCTGGTTGGCTTCAGTTTTCAATTAAGGTGGATACATATATGTTTTATTTTACATTTAGAGAAAAAGCGGCGAAAATCTAAAATAAAATGTCAAAAAGATTTAAAAGAAATTCTGAAGAGCCTGGTTAAAAACGAAAGAAAAAGAAATGAGGCATAGCCCAAGGTGTTTCCACAGCAGACAACACTGCAGAACAGTGGTTATTGAAAGGCAGTGTGAAAAGAAAAAGCATTATCAATTATCTCATTGTACTTTTATTTATTTAACTGTGGTAGTAACCATAGTACAGCTTCTCATCATCTTCATGGCATGTCCTTTACAGATTCAAATTGTCAAGGCAACAATAATTCAAACTATGTAAATTAAAATGGGAACCTGCAGTTTGCAAGTTAGAAGTCTCAATTTACAGGTGTTTAATTCCCCACTGATCTCTTTTGGTAGTCATGTCGGTCTTAGATTACTACACAAACCTGAAAAGGCTCTCTCCAAAACAAGACCTCTGTAGAAAAGTCTACTGTGTGAACCAACCTGCAGAGTCATGAGTTATCAGCTCTGCAATGCAAAAAGAATGCAATGGCTTATGCAGCTGGTGTAAAGCTCCTTAGAAAGAGACGTCAGTTTTTCTCTTAGAATGTAAGCTATCTGTTTAGGTATGTGTGATTTACACAGACATATACTGAATCATTTATAGTTCATCATGGACTTCCTTTTGTTGATTCCTGTGGAATATGTATTAACAACCCACATTGTATGCAAATGAAGCTTCTGAAGAATGCATATGTAATTTGTGTTGTGCACATATTGTTAGACAATGCCTGCTGTGCCCACTTCTTTGGTATTACGCATAGAAATTACCCAGTGTTTGCAATGTGTCACTTACTATGTTGTAAATACAATAAAATAAAAAAATCCAATGACGCTGTGTATTTCATCATTGATTTTACCAACAAATTAGTAATTTAATAAGATTATGGAGGATCTGCAGTTTAATAACAAAGAGACATTTTGTGTTACAATTTCCGACTAACACCAGACATTTGTCACTTCAATATAAATAATAAACAATACAAATAGTTTTAGGACTCTGTGGGTTGAACTTTTGTTGCAAATGTATTTATACTTTAACTTTTTCATATTTGTCGTATTACCACCAAATACGTCAATGTATTTCAGTGAGATTTTATGTGACAGACCAACAAAAAGAAGTGCATATCAATGATGTGAAAGGAAAATTATACATGCTTTTCTCAACCTTTTACAGATAAAAATCTGAAACAAAATGGTCTGTATTTGTATCAACCCCTCCTCAGGCAGTACTTTGTAGAACCACTGCAGTCACAGTTTCTGAGATACAGGGGTTGGACAATGAAACTGGAACACCTGGTTTTAGACCACAATAATTTATTAGTATGGTGTTGGGCCTCCTTTTGCAGCCAACACAGCATCAATTCATCTTGGGAATGACATATACAAGTCCTGCACAGTGGTCAGAGGGATTTTAAGCCATTCTTCTTGCAGGATAGTGGCCAGGTCACTACGTGATATTGGTGGAAGAAATCGTTTCCTGACTCGCTCCTCCAAAACACCCCAAAGTGGCTCAATAATATTTAGATCTGGTGACTGTGCAGGCCATGGGAGAAGTTCAACTTTACTTTCATATTCATCAAACCAATCTTTCACCAGTCTTGCTGTGTGTATTGGTGCATTGTCATCCTGATACACCACACCGCCTTCAGGATACAATGTTTGAACCATTGGATGCACATGGTCCTCAAGAATGGTTCGGTAGTCCTTGGCAGTGACGCACCCATCTAGCACAAGTATTGGGCCAAGGGAATGCCATGATAGGGCAGCCCAAACCATCACTGATCCACCCCCATGCTTCACTCTGGGCATGCAACAGTCCGGGTGGTACGCTTCTTTGGGGCTTCTCCACACCGTAACTCTCCCGGATGTGGGGAAAACAGTAAAGGTGGACTCATCAGAGAACAATACATGTTTCACATTGTCCACAGCCCAAGATCTGCGCTCCTTGCACCATTGAAACCGACGTTTGGCATTGGCATAAGTGACCTAAGGTTTGTCTATAGCAGCCCGGTCGTGTATATCGACCCTGTGGAGCTCCTGACGGACAGTTCTGGTGGAAACAGGAGAGTTGAGGTGCACATTTAATTCTGCCATGATTTGGGCAGCCGTGGTTTTATGTTTTTTGGATACAATCCAGGTTAGCACCCGAACATCCCTTTCAGACAGCTTCCTCTTGCGTCCACAGTTAATCCTGTTGGATGTGGTTCGTCCTTCTTGGTGGTATGCTGACATTACCCTGGATACCGTGGCTCTTGATACATCACAAAGACTTGCTGTCTTGGTCACAGATGCACCAGCAAGACGTGCTCCAACAATTTGTCCTCTTTTGAACTCTGGTATGTCACCCATAATGTTGTGTGCATTTCAATATTTAGAGCAAAACTGTGCTCTTACCCTGCTAATTGAACCTTCACACTCTACTCTTACTGGTGCAATGTGCAATCAATGAAGACTGGCTACCAGGCTGGTCCAATTTAGCCATGAAACCTCCCACACTAAAATGACAGATGTTCCAGTTTCATTGTCCAACGCCTGTACATCTTTAACAGCTTTGCATCTGTAAAGAGATTTTTGCAGACTTCTCTGCAAAATAGCTCAAGCCAAGTAAGATGGGATAGGGACACCACTTTCTAACTTTTGCCACAGAGTCTAAACTAGATTTAGGTCTGCACTCTGGGCTATTCTAACATATGCTTTGATTTAAAGCAATCCGACGTTGCTCTGGCTGTAAGTTCAGCATTGTTTTCCTAGTGGATGATGATCCTCTGCCCCAGTCTCCCTCACTTGCAGCCTTTAACAAGATTTCTTCAAGAAATCTTTAGTATAGACAAAAGTAAGAAGCCCCAAACGTTTAAGCTTGACTGAACTTTGCAGATGACCTCATAGTCAAACTATAGCTGTTTGATCTATTTGAGCACAACATCAACAATTATGTTTAGAGGAGTCATGAAGACCTTTAAAACAAAGAACATTTTATCAATGCATGCTGGTTAGCATCATGCTGTGAGACTGTCCTGCTGTCAGTGTTACTTTGCTTCAAACTAGCCAGCTTCACCTTAATTCAACAGGTAGTTGGCTGAAAAACTGGAAACATTTGTGTGTCCCCACAGGATAATAATTTAAACTACTAAACAAAACTGGGTTTGAAATGGATAAAGCAGACTAAAGTTCAGCTTCTGTAATGGCCTTCTCAAAGCTCTGACCCCAACCCTGTTCAAAATTTGAGGACTCTGCTTATAATCAGGGTTCATGCCAGGAAAAAAATAATAATTCAAAGCTTCAAATGATTACAACCTTTATGCATATGATCAGTGGATATAAACTTCTCAATACAATTATGGCTGAACCCACTTTCAATTTAATGAGATTGATCAAAATATGTGTGTCCATATGATTCAATTCAATTCAATTCAAAAATACTTTATTAATCTCAAAGGGAAATTAAATGTTGTTGTAGCTCATTATGAAGATTTCTTCAAAGAGCTGTTGTAGATGCTGATGGTTGTGGGCAGGAAGGATCTCCTGTAGCGCTCCGTCTTACAGCAGATCTGAAGAAGCCTCTGACTGAAGACACTCTGTTGTTGTAGGACAGTCTCATGAAGAGGATGCTCAGAGTTCCCCATAATGTTCTTCATTTTATGAAGAATCCGTCTTTCCACAATAATCTCCAGAGGTTCCAGAGGAGTCCCCAGAACAGAGCCAGCCTTCTTTATCAGCTTGTTGAGCTTTTTTAAGTCCCTGACTCTGATGCTGCTTCCCCAGCAGATGATGGTAGAAGAGATCACACTCTCCACAACAGACTTATAGAAGATATGCAGCATCTTGCTGCAAACACCAAAGGACCTAAGCTTCCTCAAGAAGTACAGTCTGCTCTGTCCCTTCTTGTAGACGGCTTCACAGTTGCATCTCCACTCTAGTCTGTTCTTCAGGTGAACACCGAGGTATTTATACTCCTCCACCACCTCCACTTCTTCTCCCATGATAGAAATAGTTTTTGACTTATTCCTGTTTCTCTTAAATTCTACAATCATCTCCTTTGTTTTAGTCACGTTCAAGGTGAGATGATTGTTTCCACACCATGCAACAAAGCGGTCCACCACCTTCCTGTACTCAGCTTCTTGTCCATCTCTGATCCACCCCACAACTGCAGAATCATCCGAGTATTTCTGCAGATGACAGGAGTCTGTCTTGTACTGGAAGTCTGAGGTGTACAGAGTGAAAAGGAATGTTGAGAGTACAGTCCCCTGTGGTGCTCCTGTGCTGCTGACTACCTGGTTAGACTCATATTGAGGACTGATGGGTGAGTTTTCTTTGGTACCGGAACAAGACAGGAGGTCTTCCACAACACCGGAACCTTCTTCTAGGCCAGGCTAAGGTTGAAGAGGTGCTGCAGAATCCCACAGAGCTGCTCTGCACAGGCCTTCAGGACTCTAGAGCTGACATGATCTGGACCTGCAGCCTTATTCCTATTCAGTCTCTCCAGTTGCATTTTCACTTGACTTCTTGAGACACACAGGTGGCAGGGGGAAGCAAAGGACTCTTCTGATATGGTTGATGGCAAACATGTAGAAGCAGAAGAGTCTAGGGCTGAGGTGGAAGATAAAAAAATGTGAGGTGTTACTGTACAGCTGTGGGTCCTGTGGGTCAAAGGAGGGTGGGATGTCTGTTTGGCTGTTTCCCTTGCCTTATAAAACATTTCTTTTGGTTTGATCCGCTAATTCTGATCTAAATCAAAACTACATGGTATTGAAACATATTATTTAAATCTGGAAAAAAAGGGGAGCTAATGATGGCTGTTACACAGAACACACAGCAAATCTACATGAAAAAAAAAAACTAATTAATTTTCTCTGGTAGTTTGGTAGAAAATGCAATGAAGATAGACGATGCAAAAAATGTGTTTATGAGGTTTTCCTGAATTTCGCAGCTAACAACTAGACTATAGACAATGCATAAATAATGTTTTAGCAAGCTTCTTAAGTAGGCTGCTTTTTATTTGTTCATAATTAGTCATGGCCAGTTTCAGCTACTGATTTTGCATCAGGGAAACCCAGAGTTTGAAATATGGAAAAGACTTTTCCCCTGTCAGCATTCAGGGCCTACTCTTCCTCTTTCTAAATTTACCACATGAGTGTAGGTGGCAAGCTCACCACTGAAGGAGGTTGTCTCTGATACCCATTTAAAAATCTGTAACATTTACATCGGTTCCAACTTTATTTTGCGGCTCTATAGTGCCACCTGCTGGTGACAACTGATACTACTTCACAAGGGGAATTGTCATTAAATACAATACCTCTCTTGTTGAGATGTTTGGGGTAAATACATTTTAATATTATGGCAACGTGTAAGGATCCTCATTTTCAATTCTAACAGACATATTTTTAAGTGTTTGTTTCTTAAAGTCACTCAATGCAACTTTATGTATCATTAATCCCATAACTGCAAACAGAAGATAAGGTGTAAAGCATAGACTTCACTGATAATAATAATAAAAATAATAATAATATTGAAGTGTAACATAACATAAAGATGATGAACTTTGATTTAAGGTTACAGATCTGTGAGATAATCTTGGAAGTACTGCTGCAGAAAAATGTGCATGCAAGCTTCCATTTAATTAGTGTGTAAGCTACTCAGTCCATACCACCTTCAATTTGAATTTACTGTGGGAACTATGAAAAATGTTTGGAACTGGGTCACTGAGAGTTGTATGTGTAAATATAAGAACTTGAATTGCTTGATGCCAGAGATTTTCTGAATATTATATTATTGCAATACAAATGTATTAGAAAGGCTTTTGCAATTAGTTCTTCATATAGTATAAACATAAAATAGAACCCATTTAAATACCCATCTTCATATGAAAACCATCTATTTAAATGGGTTTACTCTTACATGTGGTCAGCCTGGTCTGACATTCCAAATGTGCAGCTGGTCTGACTGCTGCAACCCCAGTCTAAGGTCATGTCACAGCTTATTCTTATTGAAGTCTAGGTTTCGCATAGGCTACTTCAAAACTTTCATGGGATGTTATGCTGTTTAAGAGAAGAACTTGTATAATATTTCTAAAAATGTTGGAGATCATAAAGATGTTTTCTGATAAATGAGTGAAACGTTTTTGTGTTCTTTTTGTTAAGCAGTGGTCTTGGCTTTGGTACTATCCTACAGATGCTTTTTTGGATTGTCTAGTTTTTATTTATTAACCTTTTTAATCACGTGATTTAACAACAGGGACAATTACTTATTCAAATAAGACCAGAATAAAATTTATTTGATAATCTGAAACATTTAGGAGAAAAAAAAGAAATAATCCGTAACAGAAAAATATTCTTCACAACACTATACTTTTTTAGGTCCATAAAGGGGAAGATTTAAAAGGTTAAGATTAAGAATTGGCAACTTGGCAACTTATACTGTTTAATTTGTATTGTATTGCACCGACTACGCCAAAACAAATTCCTTGTATGTCCAAAAATGGACTTGGCAATAAAGCTTTTCTGATTCTGATTCTTGATATTCAAAAAGGTTTCTACTTTTTTAGGGAACCTTAACAGAAGGAGGTTTCCGGGCCAAGCCAAGATTTCGATTCAATTGGTGTCCTTGATTATTATTTTTCCTCTTTAAATAAAAAAAATCAAAAGCTGTAGGGAATCAAAATAATATTACAACAACAACAAAAAAAGGCTTGTTTGGAAGTAATGGGAGGCTACAGGAAAAGTCTGCTGTGTTCGAGCTAGCTTGATGTGTAAACTGTTCTAGATAAACTGTGGAAGATGACTCCCCTCTTAAACTGTTTTTGTTCACTTTCTTATAATGAACATGTGTTTTGTACATGTACACATACCCACACACACCCCCACACACATACACACACACAAAAGATATCAGCTGTACCACTTGGCAATCGCTCAAAGCTCTCATCCACTGCATAAATATCATATGACCAATACAGGGTGATGACTGACCAGGATTACACTCAGGAATAAATAAATGAAATAATAAAATATTACACTAGAACATTTTGGAATAAATTTAGACGAGGCCTGCCTCTTGGTGCGTGCTTCTCGGACCAGAGCTTGCTATTTTTATTAAAATTCATTGTCTATGCTATTATCAGCTTACAATATTACTAGTGACTCTGGAAGACTGAGGCTTTTATTTTGAAATTTTCAGTAAGCCTTATTTTAAAAGGCCAATATGGTCCTATTTCCAACACTGGTTGAGCTCCAACATTAGTGTGCAGCCCAGTCTTGCAATGATCTATAGTTTAAAGTGTAAAGGCTTTTATTTTGTAGAGCATGTTTTGTCTTATTTTGAAAATCCAGCATGGTTGTCCTGTCAGGTCAAGGTTACTTCCATTAATTATATAGAACCTCCTTGCTCTTCTGAAACCATTGTGTATGCTATTATCAGCTCAAAAAATCACTAGTAATTATTAAATATTCAGGCTTTTATTTTGAAAGTTTCAGTAGGCTTTATTTTAAAAGGCCAACATGGTCCTATTTCCAACACTGGGTGAGCTCCAGACATTAGTGTGAAGCCCAGTCCTGCAATGATCTATTGTTTAAAGTGTAACGGACGTTTTTTTGTAGAGCATGTTTTGTCTTATTTTGAAAGTCCAGCATGGTTGTCCTTTCAGGTCTGGGTTATTTCTATTAGTTCTATAGAACCTGCTTGCCCTTCTGAAATCATTGTGTATGTTATTATCAGCTTTCAAAAATCATTAGTAACCATGGAATGTTGATGAAAGAAATTGACCTTTAGGGTCAATCACTGTTGTCTGGGTGTTGGAACAGCAGTACATGCTGTTTAAGTTCCCCACACAACATGGCCGCCATGTAGTTGCCTCCTATGAACATAGTGAAAGGGTTAGGGGTCAGGTCAGGTTTAAGCCATAGAAATTAATAAAAACCAATAGAAGTCAATGCAAAGTCCTCAGAAAGATAGTAATCCATGGATGTGTGTGTCTGAGTGTGAGACACAGAGAGGCAGAAAGAAAGACAGAATGACATCCAGACATATACAGTTGGAGATACACAGAGCTATAAATAGAACAGTGAGGAATGAATCAGCCAATCAGCAAAGAGCGTCAGTGTAACTTGACACCTGCTGTTTCTCACTCACGCAGCACCTCACTCTGTGTCTCCCCTGGTCTAGGCTTTATAACATGGAGGCGCATGCTCCCGAACGACTGGCCATAACTCTGAAACTGTAGGGGTGATCGATGTCATTCTTGGACTGTTGTTATCAGAACAGACAGGGGAACGAGAATATAAATCCTTTTTGTGGAAAATATAATAATAAAGACAGAATACTAGGTGAAAGGAAATTATATATATATTATATCGCAATGCACTGCTCTCCTATGCATTGCTTTGGCAGGCCCCAATAACCTAATGTAGAACCAGATAAAGCAAGGGCTTAGATTCCCAATCTGAAGGTCCCATACCATGAAACCTGTGGCATTGTCTCACAGGTCTTGTTTACAAATATTTGTGTTGTCAGATGTGTAGTCAGAATTTGTTTTCGGAGTAAAATATCTTGTCAAACAGGTTCAAGTTTTGGATGTAGCCTAGATGTCACAAAAAAAGTAAGGACAAACTGCTTTAAAGCTATGACATCAGAGGAAAGCTCTTGGCTTTTCCTGGAAATGATCTGGATTTATTTTATAATGGCCAAGATTGTAATCAAGCTATATTTTGTTAGATGATGTCTTCCACATAGCAAGTAGTTACTTCTGGGCTCTAGAACACTGGTTTTCAAAGGGGTGCGTAGTGGGGGCCTCAGAAAGGTTGGGGATGATGTAAAAAAAAAGCACTGTTCTTATCCTCAAAAGTTTGTTGAACGTTATTCAGTGAGATTATAATTGTGTTAACATATTTTAATAATATTCTTACATTAAATAAATGTATTGATTATTGAATAGTTCATAAAAGACATTTTAAAAAGTTTATGTTTCTCTAGGTTTTGCAAAAGGGGGTCCCCGTCCAGAAGCTAATGCTGTTTGGGGCGTCATGGTATGGAAAGGTCTGGGAACCCCTGCTCTAGAAAACACAGCACACTTTCTATAACAAATTGTTTTGTCATTTAAAAAACGAAAAAACACACTTCTTTATCCCAAATGCTATCAAAGTCATGTACGGTGAGTGTATTTCAAAGAACACACATTTGGTTATTGTGTTGATGAAATTCCTGTAGCTGTAAACTATAACAGTAGGTATGTTAGATGTTTAGTTTAAACATGCCTAATTTGACAGTAATGTTACCCACTGATTCAATAGGGATTTCAACATTGTGACAGTCATCCATCCATCCATCCATCCATCCATCCATCCATCCATCCATCCATCCATCCATCCATCCATCCATCTTCTACCAACATTTAACCTTGCTGGGTCATCGGAGGTCTGGTGACTGTCTCCAGCAGACCTCCTTTTGACGCAAGTCAATAAATCTGTATGCAGCGTTAATGTTGACATTAATTTTGTCTAATCACATTGGAGTTGTATGGACCAACAACTAACAACAAGATGTCTCCTGGGTCTAACTTCAGTCACTAAGTCACTGTGTCTAAAATATTCATGAATGGATGGGACTGAATTTTATCTAACATAATGCAGAAAATCATAGTTTTTGGTTCCACAAATGCAAAACTAGAAACCTAAGTCATTAAGGACTTTCATGGGATGTTATGCTGTTTAAGAGAAGTCCCAAATATATCTTAGTTTTAGCTACTAATAATAAGGCATTTATATTTCCACAATTCCCCCTTTTGACCTCCACCAGGAGATCACTCTACATAGGGTGCAGCCAGCTCCAGCCCCTGAAGTGCGTCGGTCAAAGCAAACATCTGATAAGTAGGAGGTTTAGATTCAGCACTCCCCTTCTCAATTGTGGCAGTGATGAAGCGAACCATCAGAGCCCTGATGCATGGTACACAGCAACAACCACAGGTAACAATAATGGCAATAAACGTAGCAATAGAGATCATTAATGATATGATTAAACATTTCCCTGTGAACTTGAATTAATCCTTTCAGAGAGAAGATAAAAATGAATTAAAGCAATATCAATATACACCTCTTATTCCAGAGGGGACAGAAGGATTCTTTTACATTAATTATGCTTTAGGCCCTGCTGCCTCTGCCTCACCTTTTCCCTGAGGACTATTGCATTTCCTGCTTTTGTAGTCTCAGGGTGCTTAAAACCTTCTGATTCTCAGCAGGGATGTCTTGACCCCTTCTAAGTGGAGGATGTCTTCTCAGTCCTATTAATTAACTGTTTCTTCATTAAAAACAATGTCTGGGTTCAATCACTACAATCCTTATGGCCCCTGAACAATAAGCACAACAATAAATGAATATAATAAAAGAATAAAAATGCAAAAACATATAAAATATAACTTATGTTAAGTAAAATCCATAAATTGAAAATTGTATTTTTTTTTTTTTTTTCTTGTCTTCTCTCGTCCTCTCGCTGTTTGTTGGTCCCTTATACAGGTGACATCTTGTGCGCTGGTGTCTGTTGGTCTTCTTTCTTCAACAACTAAGGTAGACTACCTAGTTGTCTGACAGCTCAGGGGATTATTCTGCCCCTTGTGATGAAGCTGTGTTTCCTCCAATCTCCTCCAGGGGTCTCCCTGGTTCCAGTGCCTCGGCGCACTGGCTCCAATGAAACCACGTGTCTCCTTTGCCCTTCAGCCTCACTGCATGGGATGTCCTCTCGGTCACCTGGTATGGTCCTGTGAACTTTGGCTCCACCCACTTTCGCTTGATGACTTTCAACCACACCCACTCGACCTGGGGTGTTGTTGGCTCTCCTGTAGAACTCTCAGATCCCAGAACCTTGTAGGTTTCCACCACCGTCTGTAGCTGAGAAAAATAGTCTTTGTGTGACAGATTCTGTTTATCACCTGTAGATGTCAGAACTGCTCCTCGTGGTCCTCGTATGGAGTGTATCCTGTGGTTGAGTTCACTGAACACCTGATTGACATCAAAGCAAGAGGTAATGCATCAACCCATGATAATTTGGTCTGTGCACAGATTGTAGCCAATTTGTTTTTCAAGTTTTGATTCATTCTTTCAACTTTTCCTTGGGACTGAGGGTGATACACCGAGCCAAACCTGTGTTTCAGCCCCAAACTGGACTCCACCTGTTGCAGCTCCTGGTTCTTAAAATGGGTTCCATTGTTAGTCCTTATCTTTTCAGGAAACCCGTGTCTGGGAATGTAGTGGTTAATGAGACATTTAACCACAGTTTTACTATCTTCCTTTTTTGCTGGCCATGCCTCTGGCCGTCCTGTGAAAGCATCCACACACACAAGCAGATATCAGAAACCTCTTACTGACTGCACCATGTCTGTATAGTCAATAATTATTTCCTTTCCTGGTCTTGTGATTAAAGGAAATTTTCCCTGCAACGGTGTCAAAGTTTTCTTTGGGTTGAATTGCCCACACACTGTACAGCATTTCACAAAGTGTTTCACCATGTCTGTCATAAAAGGATGCCACCACTCCTTCAGATTTTCCAGCATCTGTTTAATTCCAACGTGTCCTACTCCATGTGCCTCAGAAAAAAGTTCCTGTTTAAGTCCAGGAGGGAACACCATCCTACCATCTGGTCCTCTCCAACATCCTGACTGCTCTGTAACTCCTCTCATCCTCCACATGTTCTTCTCCTCAGGGGCTGCTCTGCTTTGCAGCTCCACTACTCTCTCTAAGGTCAACTGTTCTCTCATTTCCTCCTCTTCAGCCACCATCATCATCTGAGCAATATAACTTGCTGTTATCTTGGCAGAATGGTCAGCAGCCCGATTCCCATCTTGCTACTTCTGAATCACTGCTGTCATGTCCTTTACATTTGATCACTGCTACTTTTGCTGGTAACAACAAAACTTCTGCAAGCTCTTTCATTTCTGCTTCATGTTTTATAGGTTTTCCTCCAGCTGTCAAAAATCTCCTGCTCTCAACCACTGACAGAGTTCCACATGAACGGCTCCTGCTGAGTAAGCTGAGTCTGTGGACACTATCACTTCCTGCCCCTCTGTCAGTCTGAGTGCAGCTATTACTGCCATAACGTCTGCTCTCTGCGCTGATTGGGGTCCTTCCAACCTTCTTGGTTCCATTGTTACCAGTCCTGATTCTGTTTGTTCAACCACAGCATAAGCAGCCTTCAGTCCTTCAGCATCATGCCTGAAACAACAACCATCTGTGAACAGCTGTCTCACCTGTGGTCCCTCAAGGGGGCTGGCTTCTAAGTCTGGTCTTACCTTTTCTGTCCTGCTAACCAGCTCTTCACATTGATGTGGTTCCTCCTGTGTTATTCCATCCACCATGTTGATTCCCTCATGAGTGTAGGTTATGTTGGTGCCTCCAATATTTTGCTGAGCCTGTGTTGTCTCAGAGTTGTCATGGTGAAACTTTGAGAGTTCACATATGCCACCACACTGTGAGTTGTTAAAACATTCAGAGGGTGTCCCATCACTAAGTGAGCTGTTTTTTGAATTAATTTTGCCAACCCTGTTGCATGTTGTGTGCATTGTGGGTGGCGTTTTTCCATATTATCCATCATTACTGAAATGTACATCAGCACTCTCCTCTCTCCCCCTTTATTCTGAAACAAAACTCCATTTATTGCCAGTTTTGTTACAGAAACATCCAAATGAAATGGTGTGGTGTAGTCTGGGAGCGTAAGCTCTGCCGCGTTGGAGAGAAGCTGCTTTAACGCAATAAAGGCTTCCTCTGCTTCCTGTGTCCAATTAAGGACATTATTGAGATTTCGCATGCCCTGTTCTCTAATTAGGTCTCTGAGGGGCTGTGTGAGATCGGTGTTATCTGGGATGTAGTTCCTGCTGTAGCCTGTAAGGCCCAAAAATGACAGCATGTCTTTCACCCTAAGAGGTTTAGGGTGTGTTAAAATACTTTGCTTATGTGAACCTGACATGCTCATGCTTCCTGCTGTAATAACTCTAAGCAGGAAGGAAACTTGCTTCCTTGCTGTTTGTAGTTTATTTTTACTGACCTTGAATCCATGTTTATGCAGATGTTTCAGCATGAGTTCTGTAGATTGCAAACAGAGCTCCGCTGTAGATGCTCCCAGTAGAACGTCAGCCACGTACTGAATGAGAGTCTGTGGTAGGGGGCAAGTCTGTAACACGTCTTTCAAAACCTGGTTAAATATACCTGGGGAAGGGGCGAATCCTTGTGGCAGACGGGTGTAGCGCAGCTGCTCCCCACAATAGGTGAAAGAAAAAATGTCTCTGCACTGTTCTGCTAATGGCAAACAGAAAAAGGCATTAGCTAGATCAATGCATGTGTACCACTACTGTGAAGGTTGAAGGTTGGAAAGAGCACCAGATGGATTTGGGACAGGAACAGTAGGAGTCACCAGAACTGAATTTATTGCTCTTAAATCATGTGCCATGTGGTATTTTCCAGTACCTTAGTTCTCTACAGGAAGGATGGGTGTGTTCCATGCTGAGGCTGAGGGTTTTAACACACCTGCTGCCTTCAGGCCTTCAATGGTGTCTCTGATGCCTTCCTGAGCTTGTTTTTTGTGTGGATACTGTGGAACCCAAACAGGCGAGGGAGATGCAACCTGAATAGAAACTGGGGCGCAGGGGGTTAATCCTCCATCTGTGGGCCCTTCAGCCCATAACTGATAAGGTAGGCTCTGCAAAAGAGCTGCAGCTTTGGGATGATCTGTTTTTTCTCTTCCATGATGATGTATGAGCATCTCATGCTGCAACAGGACTTCATCAATAGCTGTACATTTATACAGTATGTGTCTGTGCTTTTAGAATACCTTTACCTTAAGTTGGTGACTGAGGTGTCCTGCCAGTCCCCAGCTGCCAGAGAGCGCTTTACCACTCCTCCCAATTCCTTAGTTTGATGCTCAGGATGCAAAGAAAGAGAAACATGAGGAACAGCTTCATCTGACATTAAATACCATTCTGCTTGGTGAGGTGTTAAATCAACTGTTGCAGCCACAGCCTCAGGAGCCACATAAATATTTCTGGATGAAATGAACCATGTCCTACCTTCTACTGTTTCATTAAACAAATCCTGGTACCATTCAGTGTGACAACGGTCATAGAACAGAGTGACATGGGGCGGGTCAAGCGGAGAGGTGTAGGGGCAGAGACTTTGAATCCAGGGTTTCCACAGCTGATACACAGAGAAGATGCTGCTTGGAGAAGAAGGTGCGTTCAGCAGTCCCCAGTAGATGTCAGCATATTCCTCTGCAACTGGCTGCAAAAGATATTGTCAATGCTGAAGCATTTGTCCACATGCCAAAGAGGAACCATCAGGAAAAGTCACTGTTAATCCATCAGTACCACACAGCACAGATGCTCCCAGCTTCACTAAGAAGTCTCTGCCCAGCAAATTAACAGGTGTGCTGGGTGAACACACAAAAGGGTGAGTTACTCTCTGAGTCCCAATCTGAACAGGAAGTGGTACAGTCACAGGCAGAACTTGTGCAGCCCCTGAGAAGCCCATCACAGAAACAGTCTTGGTAGAGAGCAGTGGTTTAGGAGGTTGCTGTGTTATGGTGGAATAAGTAGCTCCAGTGTCCACTAAAAAATTCAGACAGTTCTCTCCCACCTTTGCAGGCAACATGGGTTCTGCTGTGCCCACGCTGCCTTGGTCCTCCTCAGGGGTGTGTCAGTATGGGCTGTAAGATGGGTGTCCACCCATCTGTGGATACTGGCCCTGCTGGTGTGGGGGAGGTGCCATACCTGCATTAGGAGGGCCCTGCTGTGACCCCCATGTAGGCAGGTGCGTGCCCAATGTCCAGACTGACTGCAGTTGTAGAACACATCTCCCAGTGCCCTGCTGGCTCTACCCCTTCCTCTAGGTGCTCCACGCCATCCACCACGACCACGCTGACCACCAACATGCCATCTGCCTCCACAACCGGGGCCACTGTACCTGTAATGATAAAATGGATAGGGAGGAGGAGGGGAAAATCCCCCTCCTGGCCACTGATCAGTCACAGACATAGGGGTGTGTGCAGCAGGAGATGCAGATGCAGCCGGAGGAACAGCTTGAGCTGCAGCTAACATTACATTTTCAGTTATATCACTTTTTCTCTTATTTAATTTCTCTTTGGCCTCTTGTAGCTGCAATTTAAGGAGCTGGTTCTGTAGGTGGTTTTTCTCCTCTTTTTTCTTTTTCTCTGCCTCCTTGTCAGGATGTGACATTTTGGACTTTGTGGTTTTGTGTTTTGTTTTGCTAGATGTTTCTTGTTTGAGGGTTTGTATTCATGTTTATTGCTTTCTGTTTTCTGACAGTTCTGGTTTCCTTTTGCCTCCCAGTGTGTTCTCCTCTCGTCTTTAGTTTTCCTCTTTTAGTTGTTAATTACTCAGTTTTTGTCCCCTTTACGTTCATTGTCCCTCTTAGCTCTGTTTCCTCTAGGAAAGTACTGATAAACATAGGAAAGTTCATAGATCCGTCTTCAATTTTTCACAATTCTTTTACAAACAGGTTATTTAAACTTTCATGTGGCCAAATGTCTGTGTTTGACTTTCTGTTTTTGTGAAATGTCTGTTTCATGTTATGTAAAAATTAGAGTCCTCAACATTACCATAATAATATTAGGTCAGTTCTCTACGGTAAAACAAAAAGATTTTAACAGACGTTTAGACTTTTTCCAGTAAGGTTCAAAATGATCAAATTAGACTCAAACTTAACACAAGATGAAATGAACCTTAACAGAATTACTGGACTGGACTGAAATAGAGAAAACTTGAGTTAATTGAAACAAACTTTAGTTACTTGAACTAAACACAAAGCTGACTGAAACTGGACGGTGTATCTATAAAACTGGGTAAGACAAACTAAGATATAATATGCCCTTCATTTTTTGTGTTCATCAGTGAGTGAGTTTTTATTTTTTAATAAGAAATAAACCAAGCACTATTTAAATTAATATCAGCTACCAAAAATAGTGATCTCATTTTTAAATGTAATAAGGACTTACTTTATAAAAAAAAAGATAAAATAAAGTCCCCAATAAAATAAAATATGATAAAAAAGAATAATAAGAATTTGGAAAAACAGAGGCTTTAAACCTCTGCAGGAACAGCACTGACACTGTCGAAAGTAGATCCTAATACAGAAATCTTGAAGCTCACAATAGGGTGGACAGTCAAAGTCCATCCAAGGACACATTTAGATGAGGCAGAGGGACAAATACAGGGCTTAGCTGAGAGCAAAGAGAGCAAAATGCACCCTGCCCTAGCTGCTGTCCCACCTGAAACTGTGGTCACAATCATCAACTGATGTAGGGCCAATAAAGGGGTTCCCACTATACAAGGTTAAACTAATGTCTGAAAAAAGGACATTACTCCGCCTATACCCCTTAAAAAGCCAGAAGCTGAAGAAGGTATTAAGGCAGTAATACAGGACATGCTAAAACCAGGAATATTAAGAGAAGCCCCTGAAGCTACGTGTAGAGCATGCAGCTCCTGATGTTTCAAATCCACACACATTGCTGCATTCACTGACCCCAGATAAAAAGTATTTCTCATTAGTAGATCTTAGCAATGCTTTCTTCACAGTACCACTGCATGAAGAGTCACAGCATTTGTTTGGTTTTCAGTTTAAAGGAAAAAATACACCTATACTAGGCTTCCACAAGGTTTCAGTGAAAGCCCACATGTATATACACAGGCATTAAGATACTCAATGAGCACCTGCATAATACCAGAACACAGTCAAGTTCTGCTATATGTGGATGACATTTGAGTAGCATCAGACACAGAAAAACACTGTGAAGAGGCCACAATAACCGTGTTGAAACATCTACACCAAACAGGCCACAAGGCCTCAAAAAATAAACTACAGTTTTGTCAGACAGAAGTGGTTCATCTGGGGCACACCTTATCACAAAACGGCCGCTCCCTGCTGAATAGCAGAAAAACAGCCATACAGGAAGCCCCGAAACCAAAAACAAAGCAGCAAATAATGTCCTTTTTAGGATTTTGTAATTTCTGTAGAGAGTGGCTGCCCAACTATGCAGCCATAGTGCAACCATTACAATCTATGATTTATGGGACAAACATGACATTAAGGGAAAAAATTATTTGGAAAGAAGAGGGGGAAAAAGCATTTATTAACTTAAAGAACTTACTGCAAACCACAGTTACATTAGCCTTACCAGACTGTCTGTCTGTGGTCAAACTATGGATGAGAATAACTCCAAATCAAACTGGCCTCAATCCATTTGAAATAGTACATGGCAGACCGTTTTCTCTGCCCTCTGACATGAATGAAATAGAGAAAGCACAACAGGAAACTTCATTAGCTGAGTGGATGAATAAAATGTTGGAGACAAAAGAAGCACAAATGTCCAGTGGTCTGCCGATAACCTCTGCTCCTTTCCAACACAACGACCTGAGGCCTGGAGACCTGGTCCTGATTAAGACACTCCACAGGAAGGATTGGAGCACTCCTCGGTGGAAAGGGCCGTTTCAAGTGCTCCTGACAACGCCCACAGCTCTGAAAATAGCAGAGAGGCATTTCTGGATCCATAAAAGCCACTGTAAGCCAGTTTTGCCGTTACAGGAGCCAGATCAACCGACGGGGTAGCAGAGGAAGCCTGGCTACAAAGGGACTGGAGGATCCATAGGGCCCAGTGTCTCAAACCGGTGAAGAAAACAGCTGATCTGCGCCCAACTTATAAAATGGCTCTCTGTAACATGTGGACAGAACTGATAAGCCTGAGCTTTATACATTTATAAGTGAAATGAGAAAAAGTACAATGATGACATAAACAGGGCAGATTTTTAAATTCCTTTATTATGTTTCATTGTTTTCATTAAGTATTATTCTTTTATTTTTATGTTTTCAAGTATTATTCTTTTATTTTTATGATTTCAAGTATTAATCAACATTTAACTTTTAATGGTCGCCGAGGGCGGCGGGGCCGTATGAGTATTTCCCACAAAATATAATCTGTTTACCGTCCGTGGGTTTCTGCTCATACAGAGTATTTTTCTTACTTGTTTTTATATTAAATGTTTTTACTCATGATAAAAAGGAGGGACTGTTGGATGGGTGCGAAAACTTATCACTCATGTA
The DNA here is from genome assembly GCF_021462225.1 of Girardinichthys multiradiatus. Classification (NCBI taxonomy): domain Eukaryota; kingdom Metazoa; phylum Chordata; class Actinopteri; order Cyprinodontiformes; family Goodeidae; genus Girardinichthys; species Girardinichthys multiradiatus. The sequence goes on along the minus strand of NC_061813.1, from coordinate 9,078,039 downwards.
AAAACTTTGTGCTGTAGTACAGCTGCACTCTGCTTTGTATCATGCTGTGGTATGCAGCCCACACCTTAGTCCTAAACCTAACTGTTAGCAAAATAGGTCGTGAGGACCAGCAAAATGTCCTCACTTTGGTACAAATGGTCCTCAATTAGATGGTGAAATCGGGAAAATGGTTCTCACTGTGATGCCAAGACAGGAACACGGGATCTGAGTGTGATCTCCACGTTTTTGAACCCGGACATTAAACACCTGCCCTCCCCATGGCTACTCCAACAGAGACGCTGAAAGAGACAGGGCCTGCCTGCCTGCTGCAAATGACAGTATGAGTTTCCACCATAACGAAACTCAGGAGAAGTCTGGCCAAAAGCCCCAAACCCACTGAGATTGAAAACGATTCGTGCGTTTGCCAGAGCCAGAAGAGCAAGACACTGGACTCATCTTGAAAGCACATCTTATGCGGGCAGAAGAGAAAGAGGCCAGAGCAATGTTCTTTCTCCCTCCTGAAGAAGTTGAAGTGGACAAGGAAGGAGTAAATGTCCCACCAACAAACTGGGGAAGGGCCTGTGTTTTTGGACTGATAGAGGACTGTGTGCCATGACAGTCTGACTCTGGAGCAATCAAAAAACTGAGGGGGGCAACGTTCAAACACACACATTGGCATATATCTTTTCTATTTTCTGCAATGAAGAACGCTTATTAACTGCTGCTCATGTGACACACTTGGTTGATAGACATAGCGGGTTAAAATATTATTTTAAGGTTAGAAAATTCTCTTCAAAAGGGTGGTAACTTATCTCATTTGAGACTTTCCAGGTAATTCTTTTAGAGAAGCAAGTTCTCCCTCTCGTCGTGGAATATTAAGGGTCAATTATTTTAGTTATTAAAAGTTATTAAAAGCAGAGGAAGTTACAACACCTCCAAAACTCAGCAGTAACCATGTGTTACTATGTCAGCCTCAGGACAGATCTCATGAAGGTGTCATATCCACTGTGGTTGTGTGCAGGCTGGGTGCAGTCTGTGTTTTGTGCTGTGTTTCTCTCCTCCTACTCAGAGTGTGACTGGCAGGTGCGTCTGCACAGCTGTTGCTCATCAGGGAGCAATCAACCTGGGCTTAAGAGGAGTGGAGAACCAGAGGGTGTCGTCAGGGTAGTCGGTCTGAAAACGCCGGAATCCTTAGAACCCCACAGTGTCAGAGATTATTTACTTTTGGAAGTGGCAGTAAAAGGCATAAACTGGTTTGTGAATGGTTCAGAATGGACACACAGGAGGACAATATGGACTTTGATGAATGGACGCCAGTAAGTAGAGGGAGAGGACGCGGAAGAGGTAAAACAGAAGAAGGAAAAATGTTAGACAGCCAAAGGAGTAAAAGAGAGCTGGAAGAAAACAGTTCTGAAGAAGAGAGAGTGGTTAGGAGGAATATTGGCAGGGAAGAATGTAAAATAATATTAAAGATAAAAAGTGAAGAAGAAAAAGAGAACCTGAGTCCTATTTCACTATCTAGAGAAATAAAAAAAAAAGATGGGAGATGTTGAAATGGTGAAGGTATTGAGAGATGGAAATATACTGGTGTTGTGTAAAACCGAAGAACAAAGAAGAAAGGCTTTACAAGATGAAAACATTTGCAAGAAAACGGTGACAGAGAGGAAGATTATAGGAGAAAAGAAAATCATTCGGGGGGTAATTTATGGCATTCCTCTGGAGGCAGATATAGACAAGTTAAAAAAAAGCATTGTTGGTGCAAAGATAAAAAATCTCAAAAGACTGACTAAAAATGTAAATGGAGAAAGAGTAGGAAGCCTGTCAATTTTAATAGACTTTGAAGAAAAGGTGTTGCCAAAAAAATAGGATATCTGAGTTTTTCTGTGAGGCCTTTCATTCCTCCACCACTAAGATGTTTTAAATGTCAGAGATATGGTCATATAGCAGCTGTCTGTAAAGGAAAACAAAGATGTCCAAAGTGTGGAGAAGATCACAGAATTGAAGATTGTGGGGAAGAAGTGCAGGAAAAATGTTGCAATTGTGGAGGGCAACATAGAGTCACATTCGGGGGATGTGAGGTAAGGAAGAAAGCAAAATAAATTCAACAAATTAAAATGATTAAAAACATAAGCTATGCTGAAGCAGTCAAAAATGTACAGAAAGAAAGAACAAGGGATGAAGGTCAAATTAGGATTCCAGATTATCAACAAAGAAAAGTAGAATCAGAGGAAAATGTTACAATGTCTGTGGAAAAATTGATATTATTCATAGCTTATGTCATTAACTGCACTGAACAGGCTAAACACAAAACAGAAAAGATTAAAATAATAGTCAGAGGAGCAGAAAAGTTCTTAGGGTTTAAAGAAGGATCTTGGGAAAACATTAATAGAAAGTTGGAAACAGATGGAAGGCAAGGAGGAACCCAGCTGATAGAAATATATGATAATATTACAGTGGAATGCAAGAAGTTTAATAGCTAATGGACAGGAATTTAAATGGTATATAGATGGAATTGAAGAATACCAGAAATTATATGTATACAGGAGACGTGGTTAAAGCCAAACCTAGATTTTGTAGTTAAAGGGTACAATAGTATCAGAAGGGATAGACTAGAAGGAAGTGGAGGAGGATGTGGAATATTTATAAAATAATGAATACAATATCAGATATTAGGAAAAGGTAAACATTTAGAATACATACTAGTTGAAATTTACAATAAAAAAGAAAAATGTAAGATAATACATTTTTATAATCCATGTAAAATATTATCATTTGAGTTGATGGATGAATTAATGGGGTATTTATAAGGAAAAGTAATCTGGTGTGGAGATTTTAATGCCAACAGCACATTATGGGGAAAATGTAATAATAAAAATGGACAAGTTATTGAAGAAATAATGGAAATAAAAAATTTGGTATGTATAAATGATGGAAGAGGAACAAGAATTAATGTAAAAACAGGTACAGAGTCTGTGATTGATTTAACAATAGTATCAAATTGTTTAGCTAATAACTGTGAGTGGGACATTGACAAAGATACAACAGTAGGCAGTGATCATTACCCCATTAAAATCATAACAGGAATATTAATAAATAACAGGAATACAGGATTATATAAAATATGGAACTTTAATAAGGCTGATTGGGAACAATTTTAATATTTAAGTCAAAAGAAATTGGAAGAAATAGATGAGTCAATTGATATAAATAGTTTAAATATAAATATCTGTAAAAAAATCTTACAGGCTGCAGAAGAATCAATAAAAAAGGAGGAAGAAAGAACCATAAAAAAATTGTGCCATGGTGGATAAAAGAATGTAGTGAAGTAATAAAATTAAGAAATAAAGCATTTAAAATGTTAAAAAGTAACCCAATTTATCAGAACCTAATTGAGTACAAAAGAAAGCAAGCAAAGGTGAGAAAGATCATTAAAGATGCAAAAAGAGAATATTGGAGAAACTTTTGTAATACTGTAGGGAGAGAAACAAAAATTGATCAAATTTGGAAAACAATTAAAAGAATGAAGGGTATTAGAAAAGAATATGGATATCCTATATTAAAAATAGATAATACAATTATAACGGAAGATAAAGAAAAAGCAAAAATATTAGCTAAAACATTTAGTAAAATTCATAGTTCAAATAGGGCTGCATGGTGGCGCAGTTGGTAGCACTGTTGCCTTGCAGCAAGAAGGTCCTGGGTTCAATTCCCAGCCAGGGATCTTTCTGCATGGAGTTTGCATGTTCTCCCTGTGCATGCATGGGTTCTCACTGGGTACTCCGGCTTCCTCCCACAGTCCAAAGACATGCCTGTTAGGTTAATTGGTCACTCTAAATTGTCCTTAGGTGTGTGAATGAGTGTATGCATGGCTGTTTGTGTGTTGCCCTGTGATGGACTGGCGACCTGTCCGGGGTGTAACCTGCCTCTCGCCCATAGACTGCTGGAGATAGGCACCAGCTTCCCTGCAACCCACTATGGAATAAGTGGTAGAAAATGACTGACTGACATAGTTCAAATACTATTAATGAAGAAGGAAAGAAAGGTATGGAAATCACAAAGATGAAATATAAAGACTTAATGTGAAATAATGTAGATACGAATAAATTAATAAATGAACCATTTACAAAAGGAGAATTTAACCTTGTTACCAGGAAAACAAAAAATACATCACCTGGAAAAGATCAAATTTACTATAAAATGATAGAACATCTCAATGACAAAGCAAAAAAAAAAAATGTTAGAATTATACAATAAAGTCTGGGAGGAGGGAGAGCTGCCACAGAGCTGGAAGGAAGCAATAATTATTCCAATAGCTAAACCAGGAAAAGATAACACAAAACCAGAAAATTATAGACCGATCGCATCCTTGAACCGTCACCTTAACGTGGTGGAGGGGTTTGAGTGCTCAAATGATCCTAGAGGCTGTTGTCTGGAGCCTAAATGCCCCTGGTAGGGTCTCCCATGGCAAACAGGTTCTAGGTGATGGGTCAGACAAAGAATGGTTCAAGAATCCCTCATGAAGAAGAAAATATCGAGGCACGTGACGTCGCCCGGTACGGCGGAGCCGGGGTCCCACCCTGGAGCCAGGCCTGGGGTCGGGACTCGTCGGAGAGCGCCTGGTGGCCGGGTTGCTCCTCGCGGGACCTGGCCGGGCCAAGCCCGAACGAGAGACGCGAGGCCATCCCCCAGTGGGCCCACCACCTGCAGGGGGAACCGTGAGGGACCGGTGCAAAGAGGATTGGGTGGCGGACGAAGGTGGAGACCTCAACGGGCCAATCCCCGGATGCTTAGGCTGGCTCTAGGGACGTGGAATGTCACCTCGCTGGGGGGGAAGGAGTCTGAGCTTGTGCGGGAGGTCGAGAGATATCGACTAGAAATAGTCGGGCTCGCCTCCACGCACAGCGTGGGCTCTGGAACCCATCTCCTTGAGAGGGGTTGGACTCTCTTCTACTCTGGAGTGGCCCACGGGGAGAGGCGGCGGGCTGGTGTGGGTTTGCTTGTTGCCCCCCAGCTCAGCCGTCTCGTGTTGGGGTTTACCCCAGTGGATGAGAGGGTTGTATCCCTGCGCCTTCGGGTTGGGGAGAGGTCTCTGACTATCATTTCAGCCTACGGGCCGAGTGGTAGTGCAGAGTACCCTGCCTTCTTGGCGTCCCTGTCGGGGGTGCTGGATAGTGCCCCTCCCGGGGACTCCATTATTCTGCTGGGGGACTTCAACGCCCACGTGGGGAACGAACGTGGGGAGGAATGGCCTCCCCGATCTGAATCCAAGTGGTGTTTTGTTATTGGACTTCTGTGCTAGTCACGGATTGTCCATAACGAACACCATGTTCAAACATAAGGGTGTCCATCAGTGCACTTGGCACCAGGACACCCTAGGCAGGAGGTCGATGATCGACTTTGTTGTCGTATCATCAGACCTTCGGCCGCATGTTTTGGACACTCGGGTGAAGAGAGGGGCTGAGCTGTCCACTGATCATCACCTGGTGGTGAGTTGGATCCGCTGGAGGAGGAGAAAGCCAGTCAGACTTGGCAGGCCCAAGCGCATAGTGAGGGTCTGCTGGGAACGCCTGGCGGAGCCCTCGGCCAGAGATGTATTCAACTCCCACCTCCGGGAGAGCTTCGACCAGATCCCGGGGGATGTTGGAGACATAGAGTCCGAGTGGACCATGTTCTCTGCATCTATTGTCGATGCTGCTGCCCATAGCTGCGGCCGTAAGGTCTGCGGTGCCTGTCGTGGCGGCAATCCCAGAACCCGGTGGTGGACACCGGCAGTAAGGGATGCTGTTAAGCTGAAGAAGGAGTCCTATCGGCTGTGGTTGGCTTGTGGGACTCCTGAGGCGGCTGACGGGTACCGTGAGGCCAAGCGTGCTGCGGCCCGGGCCCGGGCCTGGGAAGAGTTTGGTGAGGCCATGGAGAAGGACTACCGGTTGGCCTCGAAGCGATTCTGGCAAACCGTCCGGCGCCTCAGGAGGGGGAAGCAGTGCTTTGCCAACACTGTTTATAGTGGGGGCGGGAGACTGCTGACCTCGACTGAGGACATTATCGGGCGGTGGAAGGAGTACTTCGAGGATCTCCTCAATCCTGCCATCACGCATTCCGTGGTGGAAACAGAGGCTGGGGACTCGGGGTTGGATTCTTTCATCACCCAGGCTGAAGTCACCGAGGTGGTTAAAAAGCTCCGCGGTGGCAAGGCTTCGGGGGTGGATGAGATCCGCCCTGAGTACCTCAAGTGTCTGGATGTTGTAGGGCTGTCATGGTTGACACGCCTCTTCAACATTGCGTGGCGGTCGGGGACAGTGCCTCTGGACTGGCAGACTGGGGTGGTGGTCCCCCTTTATAAGAAGGGGGACCGGAGGGTGTGTTCCAACTACAGGGGGATCACACTCCTCAGCCTCCCTGGTAACGCCTACGCCAGGGTATTGGAGAGGAGAGTCCGACCGATAGTCGAACCTCGGCTTCAGGAGGAACAGTGTGGTTTTCGTCCCAGCCGTGGAACACTGGACCAGCTCTATACCCTCTACAGGGTGCTCGAGGGTTCATGGGAGTTTGCCCAACCGGTTCACATGTGTTTTGTGGACCTGGAGAAGGCATTCGACTGTGTCCCTCGTGATGCCCTGTGGGGGGTGCTCCAGGAGTATGGAATCGGGGGCCCTTTATTAGGGGCCATCCGGTCCCTGTACGAGCGGAGCAGGAGTTTGGTCCGCATTGCCGGCACTAAGTCGGACCTGTTCCCAATGCATGTTGGACTCCGGCAGGGCTGCCCTTTGTCGCCGGTCCTGTTCATAACTTTTATGGACAGGATTTCTAGACGCAGCCAAGGGCCGGAGGGGGTCTGGTTTGGGGACCAGTGGATTTCGTCTCTTCTTTTTGCGGATGACGTGGTCCTGCTGGCCCCCTCTAGCCAAGACCTACAGCATGCGCTGTGGCGGTTCACAGCCGAGTGTGAAGCGGCTGGGATGAGGATCAGCTCCTCCAAGTCCGAGGCCATGGTACTCGACCGGAAAAGGGTGGCTTGTCCTCTTCAGGTTGGAGGGGAGTTCCTGCCTCAAGTGGAGGAGTTTAAGTATCTCGGGGTCTTGTTCACGAGTGAGGGAAGAATGGAGTGGGAGATCGACAGACGGATCGGTGCAGCTGCCACAGTAATGGGGGCGCTGTGCCGGTCCATTGTGGTGAAGAGAGAGCTGAGCTGAAAAGCAAAGCTCTCAATTTACTGGTCGGTCTACGTTCCTACCCTCACCTATGGCCATGAACTTTGGGTCATGACCGAAAGAACGAGATCACGGATACAAGCGGCTGAAATGAGCTTCCTCCGTAGGGTGGCCGGGCACTCCCTTAGAGATAGGGTGAGGAGCTCGGCCATCCGGGAGGAGCTCGGAGTAGAGCCGCTGCTCCTCCACATTGAGAGGAGCCAGTTGAGGTGGCTCGGGCATCTATACCGGATGCCTCCTGGACGCCTTCCTCGGGAGGTGTTCCAGGCACGTCCCACCGGGAGGAGGCCCAGGGGACGGCCCAGTACACGCTGGAGGGACTATGTCTCTCGGCTGGCCTGGGAACGCCTTGGGCTCCCCCTGGAGGAGCTGGAGGAGGTGTCTGGAGAGAGGGACGTCTGGGCGTCTCTGCTGAGTCTGCTGCCCCCGCGACCCAGTCCTGGATAAGCGGAAGACGACGAACGAACGAACGCATTAACATCAAATATTTGTAAAATAATGGAAAAAATGATTAATAATAGATTAACATATTATTTAAATATTAATGGATATATATCTAGAAATCAAAATGGGTTTCGAAAAGCGAGAAGCACAAATGACTGCATTATGTTTAGAATATGAAATAAGGAGAGCACAAATAAACAAAGAAAATGTAGTAGCTGTATTTTTCGACATAGAAAAAGCATATGACATGATGTGGGTTGAAGGATTATTAATTAAATTAAATAAAATGGGTATTACTGGAAAAATGTTTAACTGGATTAAAGATGTTTTATCAAAAAGAACAATACAGGTAAGAATTGGTCAAGAATTGTCAGGTAAATATATAATAGATAATGGTACTCCTCAAGGAAGTATTATAAGTCCATTATTGTTTTCTATAATGATAAATGATGTATTTAAAAATATTAGTAAGGAAGTCGGTTGCTCACTATTTGCAGATGATGGAGCTATATGGAAAATGGGTCATAATATCAAACTTATTGAAAAGAAAATACAGGATGAGATTATTAGAACAGAACAATGGGCAAATCAATGGGGATTTAAGTTCTCAGTGGAAAAAACAAAAGTAATGGTGTTTAGACAGAAAAGGAAAAGAGAAAATATAAAACTAAAATTATACAATCAAGTTTTAGAACAAGTAAAAAATATAACATTTTTAGGTATATGGTTTAATGAAAAAACTATATGGAAAGTACATATAGAAAGAATCATAGATAAATGCAAAACAATATTAAATATTATGAGATGTATGGCTGGTATTGATTGGGGAGCAGATCGAACATCATTAAAAATTTATACAGGATTAATTAGATCAAATATTGATTATGGAAGTAAAATTTATGGATCAGCAGCAAACACTCATCTTATAAAATTAGACAATATACAACATCAAGTTTTAAGAATTTGTACAGGAGCAATCAGAACCAGTCCAATAGCAGCACTTCAGGTAGAGATGGGAGAGATGCCATTAGATCTAAGAAGGAAACAGTTAGCAATAAATTACTGGATAAACTTACAAAGCAATAATCTGGATCATCCCACACGTGATATTTTAAAACCATGCTGGGAAAAAGAAAAAAAACAAGTTAAGAGTTTTGGTTGGATTATCAATAGTATAGCAGAAGAATTTCAAATATATGAAAAAGAAATAAGTTCAATGTTGCCTTTGCCAGTAGTGCCACCGTGGCTATTACCAGAAGCAGTGGTGGATATGGCATTGATGGAAAAGAAAAAGGATACGAAATGTAGATTAGATTCAAGTATAATACAAGAATATATAAACAATTACTATCATTATGTCCAGATTTACACAGACGCATCAAAAACAGATGAAAAAATAGAAGCAGCATTTATAATACCAGAATTTAAAATAAAAGTAGGAAAAAGAATTACAGATGGATTATCGATATATTCAGGAGAATTATTAGCAATATTGCTAGCAGGGTGGAGGATATAAAACCATTAAAAACAATAATTTGTTCACACTCAAGTTCAGCATTATTAAGTTTAAAACATAATCATTCAGAGGGTAGACCAGACATTTTGTTGGAAATAAAACATACTTTATTTAGAATACAAATGATGGGTTTAATATTAGTGTTTTTATGGGTACCAGCACATGTAGGAGTTGGAGGGAATGAGAAGACGGACAGGATGACAAAGAAGGCAACACAAAACAACATTAGTTTTATAATTAATATTAGTAGGTCAGAGGCAAGAAATATAATTAAACAGAGAATCAGGAAAGAGTGGCAAAAAAGGTGGGATGAAGAAAGGAATGCCTGGACAGAAAGATCTGCAACGGGATCCAAGAAGTGTGTCCACCCCAGCAATGACAATTACAGTTCAGTTCAGGGAATATACAACTGTTTCTGCTAGATTTGATCCATGTGATGTTTATTGCTTGATATCCATCATTATGGTATAATTACAAATTTGAAATGTGTTCATTTCCACCGTTTAATTGGACTATGGAAGCCTAACTTCCACAAGGTTAGAGTTCCTGTTTCTAAACCTATTTCTGAAGGTGGTTCCTTATGGCCCTGATGACTCTGGCAGCTTCAATAAGTCATGATGGTGATTTTGATGATTTTAGTACTATTTAATCTCCATTCAAACGATTTCCTTACTGTTTAATGAACATTACATTCATCATTTTATGTCAGTAACATGTCTGATTCTGGAAACCTGTCTCCCTTATAAGGCTAAATTAATAAAGCTGATGGAATGGTGATCATCGTTCTCTTTCTTTAGAAAATACAATTTTTCAAGTTAATCACAAAACATCAATTCTAACAACCCCCCCCCCCCCCCCCCCCCCCCCCCCCCCCCCCCCCTTGAGATACATTTATTATGTCAATTAAACAGAGGTGGGAATATTAGATTCTGTATTGTACCATAAGTCTGAGTTTAGTCAACTTCAACAAGGCCCAAACTGTGAGTGACCATCACTCTAATCCTATACTGCAACCAGGTGGAAACATGAAAATGTCCCCCTTTAGAGATACATATAAGTATATAGTAAGTGTTTTCATCAGGCACCCTATATGTTAGCGACTATGAGAGTGTTAGCTAGATGGACATATCATTTTCTAAAATAAACATGATTATAATAAGAAATGTTAAAACTGATTATGTACACTAAAAGTAAGTCTAATGATTATAGCAAAAATCTTCAGAATAATCCTTCATATCAGTAGCATCTCCCATGGTACCAGGAACAGGACCTCTGTCCCAGGAGAGTACAGCCTTCTAAAATGTACTGATAACATCTCAGTCATTAAGAAAAAATTTATAACATTTACTCCAGAAATATGAAAATATATGCTGATTTTTTTTGTTTGTTTCTATAAGTTGGAAATTTTGCGTCTTTAATATTTGAAATTTGAAACAACATTTTCCTCATATGTTTTGGGGCACAAAAAACATTCGTATTTGAAGCACACATTTCAAATGTATAAACAAAATCTAAAACAACTTGTTTTTCTTTTTCATCTCTAGTTTTTATTGAGAAAATCAATGATCAAAAGATACACAGACCATTCTCACACAATTGTAATAAGGGTTAATGTTCTGAATCAGACAGAGCAATTTAGTAACCAAGTCAATTATCAACAAGAGTTGGAAATGTCAGTCAGTCAGTTATTTTCTACCGCTTATTCCATAGTGGGTCGCGGGGGAGCTGGCGCCTATCTCCAGCAGTCTATGGGCGAGAGGCAGAGTACACCCTGGACAGGAGTTGGAAATGTATTACAATAAAAAAAGAATAGCAAAATAAAACTCAGGGCTCAAATAAAAACAAAGCAAAATTCTTTTTTCTATACTCAGATTTAAACCACAAAAAAGAAAAGCAAAGTTAATATTTCAGTTTTATATTTTGTATTTTAAAATAAAAAAAAACAAATACTTGCTTTTCTTTTCTGGTTCCTGATGAGAAAATTCAATTACTGAAACATACACGAGTGTTGTTGTGCCAGCTTCCTCCCACAGGCCAGAAACATGCATGTTAAGATTTTTGGTGAAATTGTGCTAAGATGTGAGGGTGTGCATGCATTGTTTTACATCTCTGATGGGTTTGGTCACCTGTCCAAGGTGTACCCAGCCTCCTTGCTACTGCTGGTTGACGGATCAACAACTGTCAACTATCAGGGACCAAACAGATATAGAAAGTGGATTGATGCTCTGTACTCTCTTTTGTTGTTTTGTAAACTAGTGTTAGGTTGTGCCCTGCTCACCTTTATATCCTAAGATTGAGGACTCCTAGTCCTATCCAGTGAAATGACTGACTTGGGTTGCATGTCAGTACATTGGGAGGGTAGATTAGAGATAACCATGAATCCTTTTTGGGAACTCTGTTTGAAAATGTTAGTCTGTTCTAACAAGAAGGCCACATTATTGCAACCACGAGCCACAGTCAGCTACTCGCTGTAAAATGAGCCTCCCCAAAGGTCAGATCTTAGATCCATCCTGCTCAGACAACGATCTCTTAAGTAGTTTTTTCCTTTCTTTATTTTATCGTCTTGTCACAGCCTTCTTTTCCTCTGTCTGGTGCATGCAAACACAACCTTCAACACAGGTTGAGCGTGTTAGCACTGAGAAGACTGTTTTCTGTTCTTTCTGCAATCTGCACAAGCTTACTAAACTAGACACTCATGCTTTGCCAAATATTCTTCATGTTGCATCAAACTTTGTGATTGTGAAAAGAAAAAATGCTGTGAGTCTGTTAATACTTAAACATGTCCTCAGAGTTATGAAGGTTTTGCATGATGGATAAATGGCAGAGGTAATTAGTCCCATTCAGACATTGGTGAGCCAAAAATGCTTCCAGCTGCTTCACATTACTTTAGAAAATATTCTTTGAAGCAATACGGAATTATTATTTTTTTAATTTTGTATTTATTTTTCAATTTTCTTATTTTTTAACCAGTGTTTTATTTGTTTGTATGCCAGATATATTCTTCAGCAATATCAGCAGCAAAAAGTAGTTTTTATGCTCCGGTACCTTTACAAGGCCATGATTGTGCATTCACTGTGACCTTACTGAAAATGCACATTATGTCATACTTTCTGTCCTGCATCCAAACCATCTCAGTTTGTTACTCGACAATAATCGTTTGCAGATGGGATTGTTTCATTTGCTGGCTTCAGTGCGGTTCTCACTGATCCTAGAAAAACAGAAAGAGGAAAAAAAGCTCTCTGACATATGCTTTCCTTAATTCAATAAAACACAGGACACTGTTTTTATACCTGCTTTAAGGCATCATGTGCATAAGGTCATGTTATACTTCCTCACTCTAACTCTCATGCATTACTCCAAATGGTAACATTTATGTTAGTCTCTTGTAAATGAGCTAAATCTGTGGGAAAAGTCTAGTGTTACAAAACTGCCAATTACCAACCTAAATTCAGAACAGAAACAAAGTAATCGCATACATCCCTCTGTCAGTCTTTCAGTTACTGACCTGACAATTTCAACCACTTATGTTCACATGAGTTGAATATTGCAAACCAATGCCTGCAGACTGTATTAAAAGCCAAACTAGTTGTTCAGAAGTTTTAAGCTGCTGTGTCCTGAAACTCAGTCTTTAGAGAAAGATATAAGGAGCAATTATACCAAAAGAAGCCAGTTTTACATTTTTAACCATTAAATATATTGTAGATATTTTCACTACAAGTTATTATGTAGGTGTTTGCCTAGGCTGTGCTGCAGCCATAGCTGTTACTAGAGGCCACAGAAGGCATACTTGTAAAATGCAATCACATTTGATACACATTTATGGGGTCATTGTGAAATTAAACTGGAACTGCTAGGATCCCTTTCACTCTGCTTATAAGTCAACCACATTTTCCTCTACTGAGCAAATGGAGCAGGCTCATTCAACTTAGCCTTATATGAAGTGAATACAGTAATATCAGTAAATTCACTTGCATAATTATCTAATGCAGAAAAAATGGCATAAAGAAATGCTAAACAGTGCAACAGTTTACTTGAAAAAATAAAATGTTTTATTTCTTTATTTTCTAAGGATGAGTGAGTTCTGATGTTGTTTCCTTATGCTATTTTCGTCAACAGTAACAGCGTCCTTATTCCCCCTAATAATGTGAAGGAAACCATAAAACAGGCCTTGTTCTAAGTAATAATATCTAGGGATCTAAATGATATACATATAAGCATAAGCAAAATAATCTACTTTTATAAAATTAGCTCCAGACACATTTTCGGATAAAGGCAGCATGAATGTAAACCGAACTAAAAAGATGCAATTTAACCTAATCAAGTTATTAGTTTAACTGCTGCTCTGCGAAAACATTTGAGTATAGACCCATTGTATAAATTAGAATATTGTTGAAAACTTCATCTATTTTAAAACTGATGGTTTCAAGCCTTCATTTCTGTCATTTTTCTGCTTACAGTTAATGAAAATACAACATTTAATATGACATCAGATCAATGAAAAACTATTTTATTGATACAGAAATGCAGGCTTTTGGAAAGGTATGTTTTATACCTGCTTAAAGGTTGTTATTCTCAAAAAAATACTCTGACAAACAAACCTCATTGGAACAGATATTTAGAATTTATTTTCTTTTTTTTTTAGGTGTCCTCTCCGGCAGAGTAGCACAATGTGCTAACAAAAAGCTACAAACAAGTAGCTAAAAAGAAGTTGAGCACCAACAGCTTTTTGTTGGCACTCAGAATACAAACAGCTGTTAGGCTTCTTGTCATCTGAATGCCAAGAAGAAGCCCAAGAGATTTACTTTCACAAATGGAGCATTACGGCTAATCCTAAAATGCTCCGCTTGATAAATATATATATATAGCTTTATTAGAAACTGCTTTGGGATTATTTTATTTGTAATGGAGATGGAAACGAAAAGGAAAAAAGGAGCAAGAAAGACAGAGAGGTTGCTGCAAAAAGAACAAAGGATGAGAATGAAAAATGTATAGAGGAGAGAAAGAAGGATACAGAGGAAATAGAAGGATACAGAGGAAATAGGCCTTGCATTTGATGGGGGGCCTAAAATAATCCAGGAGAGGGAGTAGCCCAAGACACACCCATATGCATACACATAAAAACATTTACACCCACACACCCAACGTAAAGACACACAACAATGTATGCTGTACATTTACTTGCACTCCCCATACATACTCTATACTGCCAAGTCTAGGTACCAATAGCTTAGAGGGGCAACCAGCAGTTGGTCTCCTTCATTCCGGGGTGGAGCCAGGCAGACCACCCAAGGACTAGTCCAGACTAGTGCCGGCACCGCCCAAACCCAATGACCCCGGCCCAGACCCTGTCCCTTTGTCCCAACCCTGCCCCCCAAAAAACCCCTGTTCCCATCCAGAGAGGGGGCCATGAACAAAAGAGGGTTTCACCCAGTTCAAATTTGCCTGCCAACCAGACCCATCCTAGGACGAAACAGTTCCATTCCCCAATGAATTCTGATCTCAGTCCCACGAACCTACCACCTCCCATGAACAGGGCCACCCCCAACCAGGACACAGATATCGACCACATGCCCAAACACCCCAGGACCCACAGAGCAGAACCAACAAAGAACCCAGCCCCCCAACGCCCCCAGCAACAAAACACGCCCCACACCAACACCAAGGTGGCCAATGAGCCACGCCCGATCCAAAACGGCAGGTCCACCCACATGCACCCCTCCATAGACAAACAAACTGAAACCACCATCGTGCTCAAGTGAAAGACGCTGGCCCAGCAAACCGAAGAGCACTACAGAAAGGCCACAGCACCGCAAAGAGGCCGCACCCCCTCTGAGACTCAGAACTACCAACATCCAGGCCAGCTAAGCAAATACAATAGAGCCAATGCTCAGCGGCACCACACAACCTTCCATACTTCCATATTCTTATTTTTTGAATATGACTTTATTTTTCAATAATATCAATGATAAAAATGTGACTAAACCTGTAAATACTTGTTAAGATAATAAAAAGTAATCTACGCTAACTAACTGTCAGGATCTGTGCCTTGTCTGTTTGTTTGGTGCTTTTACTATGCTTAGCCCCTAGATGGTGTGGAACCTGGAGGAGAGGTGACAGGTGTTCTCTATTCCCTTGATTACCTGCTAAGGAGTATATAAGGAGGAGGCTGCCAGAAACTCACTACCAGAGTGTTGCCCTTAGTGATACAGCTCAAGCCACATTACCTTTGTCTTGTCCTTGCCTTGAGCTTTTGGTAATCTGTATCTGTTACCTTGCAGGATTACCTGAACCTGACTTCGCCTTCTGCATGGAACTCCGTCTGGATTACCCACTTCTGGTAAGAAGTGATCCAGCTCCATGAACTAAGACTCAAGCCTCTTGTTACGTTGTTGGATCATCACCGGTTGGCACCCTCCTGATTTTGTCGCTGCTTGGATATCCGCTCATGAACCCTGTCCACCCTCCTCCTTCCACTGCACCAACTTCTGAAACTTCTGGACCAACTAATCATCCTGGCACACCATTATCCACCATCACCTGTCTCACGGGTAAACTACCTTTTGGACTAACTGCAGGCAAACTGTCCTATTTGTCCCTCGGGACCAAAAGGTCAGGTCCGTCAGTAAGTGAGGGGAGACTGACGGACTGTCCTCTTACCCCCAGACTTAGTTTGCCTGCCACATTAATTTCACACCATCCTTTTCAGAATCTTTCCGCTCTTATTGACTCAGGTAGCGACCAGAACCTTATTGATCAGAGGTTAGTTAGTGAAACTCAGATTGAGACTGAGCCACTCCCCACACCTCAATCAGTTTCTTTGTTAGATGGGAAAAAATTACCACGAATCACACATAGAACCAAACCGTTGACTTTAATCCTTTTGGGAAATCATAGGAAGGAGATTTCTTTTTTTGTGTTTCCCATCACGTTAAATTCAATCGTTTTGGGTTTTCCTTGGCTCAAGAAACATAACCCTCACATGGTGACTGAGTTAATTCACCCCTCTTCTCCACTCGGAGCTGGGTTTTTCTTTGTGGAAAAGAAAGATGGTTCACTCCGCCCTTGTATCGACTATAGGGGGTTAAACCAAATTACAGTAAAAAACAAATACCCTCTTCCTCTCCTTTCCTTGGCCTTTGAACCAGTTCATGGTTCAACTATCTTTTCTAAGTTAGATCTCCGTAACGCCTACCATCTAGTTAGGATCTGCCAGGGGGATGAGTGGAAGACTGCCTTCAAAACCCCGTTAGGCAATTTTGAATACCTGGTTATGCCTTTTGGACTAAGTAACGCACTTGCAGTGTTTCAGTCCCTCATCAATGATGTACTTAGGGACTTTTTGAACGTTTTTGTTTTTGTCTACATTGATGGCATCCTGATCTACTCCAAAGACATTAAAGAACACACCAGTCACGTCCGTCTAGTTCTGCAAAGACTTTTGGAAAATAGACTGCTTGTAAAGGCCGAAAAATGGGAATTCCACAAAACATCAATCACATTTTTGAGATACATCCTGGAGGGTGGATAGGTTCGCTCGGACCCTGAGAAGATCAAGGCAGTACTGGAGTGGCCTGTCCCAGACTCCCGCAAGCAGCTACAACGGTTCCTTGGATTTGCAAACTTTTATCGACAATTCATCAAGAACTTTAGTTTAATCGCCGCACCACTCACCGCCTTGACCTCCACAAACATAGTGTTTTCTTGGACACCAGAAGCTGACGAGGACTTTCAGGCATTAAAAGAGAGGTTTTCTCAGACACCCATACTAGTTCATCCTGATTCCTCCAGACAGTTTATTTTGGAAGCTTCTGATACAGGTGTTGGTGCCGTGCTTTCTCAGCACTCTGCCACAGATGGAAAACTCCACCCATGTGCTTTTTTTTTCTCGTTTCACTAGCACTGAACGGAATTACGACGTGGGAGATGGGGAGCTGCTAGCAATTAAGTTAGCTCTCGAAGAGTGGAGACATTGGCTGGAAGGTGCTAAGCACCCTATTTTCGTATGGACCGATCACAGAAATCTGGCCTACTTGCAAACAGCCAAAAGACTGTACCCACGCCAATCACGTTGGTCACTGTTTTTCTCTCGTTTTGATCTCTCTATATCTTACAGACCTGGCTCCAAGAACATCAAGCCGGATGCTCTTTCCCGGCTTCACTCACCGGACTCCACCGAGAAAGAGGCTGAACCCATTGTGCCATCCCATTGGACCTTTGGAGCCCTAGTTTGGGAGGTGGAGGACTTTATAGACAATGCCCAACAAAATGAACCAGACCCAGGTACTGGTCCTCCCAACAGGAAGTATGTTCCTACCTCTGTTAGATTTGGGCTCATCCGCTGGTTTCATACAGCCAAATTCTCAGGTCACCCAGGGGTTAGCAGAACCATCTCACTCATTTCTAGGCGATTTTGGTGACCATCCCTTCATAAGGATGTTACTAAGTATGTGCAGGCTTGTTTGGTCTGAGCCAGACAAAAATTGAGCAATCAGCCCCCCTATGGATTACTTCAGCCTCTCAGTACACCCAAACGCCCTTGGTCTCACATCGCTCTTGATTTTGTAACAGGTTTACCCATATCTAAAGGGAATATAGTCATTCTCAGCATTGTAGACCGTTTTCCAAATCCTGCCATCTTGTAAAACTAAAAAAACTTCCATCTCACATCGCTCTTGATTTTGTAACAGGTTTACTCATATCTAAAGGGAATACAGTGATTCTCACCATTGTAGACCATTTTCTAAATCCTGCCATCTTGTAAAACTAAAAAAACTTCCATCTGCTTTTTGAACTGCCCAGCTGTTGGTTCAGCATGACATTTTGTCAGATCATGGCCCCCAATTTACCTCTCATGTTTGGAAACAGTTTTATTTGGCTCTTGGAGCCAAGGCCTCCCTGACTTCTGGTTACCATCCCCAATCTAATGGACAGACTGAACGCATGAACCAACAGATGGAGTCCATTCTCAGATGCATGACTGCAACCGAACCACTTGACTGGTGTGTTTATCTCCCCTGGGCCGAATATGCAATCAATTCTCAAATCTCATCTGCAACTGACCTCTCACCCTTTGAGATTTCCCTTGGTTATCAACCTCCTTTATTCCCCGCTGATGAGAAGGAAATAGGTGTAGCATCCGTTCGGCCTCACATACGCCGTTGTAAGCGGATTTGGGGAAATGCTACCAGAGCTCTCTTTCGCACAGCAGACCAGAACAAGAAGTATGCTGACCGCAGACGGCGGCCTGCTCCAACGTACCATCCTGGCCAAAAGGTTTGGTTGTCCTCCCGAGACATCCCTTTGAAGGCTATGTCCAAAAAACCGTCTCCTCGTTTCATTGGCCCCTACACTATCGACTCAGTCATCAGTCCCTCTGCTCTTCGTCTGCACCTGCCACCCAGCCTACGTATCCATCCTGTGTTTCATGTCTCTCAAGTCAAACCTTTAGTTTCCAGCACTTCTTAGGAGAGTTCCACTTAAAAGGAAAATATTCTATAGACAGACGAGACAAACATTTTACTTTTTGGATCACAGCATAAAAATAAAAACCCATAATAAATACAGTCAAACATGATGGTGGTAGTGTGATGATCTGGAACTTGCATTGCCATTTAGGAATGTGGTCAACATGCCATAATTGATGAAATTATGAATTACTCTTTAAAAAAAAAATCCCAAAGGAAAATGTCCAGCCATCAACTCTGAATTACTCAAATCAGAAGTGGGGAGGACTAGTCAGATCATTTCTTGAATGGTCTATTCTGAGTAAATGTACACTTGTGTTAAGAGCAACAAAATACACAATGAAAATCAATTTCAAAAGTATCAGCAAGCATGGTTTTAAGCACACAAAATGGAGCTTGGCTTGGCCGGCAGTACAGAGCAGATGAGAATAAAAGAGGTTTTTTAGAGTATGTAGAGCAGCCACAGAATGTTGCTAGTTTGGCCTCATTACTGAAGCTAACACTACTTCAAGAGTTGTGGAGAAGCATAATGGGGCCAGTGTATATGCCCAAGAATGTACACTCATTTGCAGCGGCAAGACAAACCCACGCAAACTCTGCTTGGCTGTGGCTCTGAAGCATACAAAGCCTCCTAAATATAACTTTGTTCAATATGTTCATGAAATATCAAAAAAGAATATGCAAAACAGGAAAAATATAGTCAAAGTAAGTCATATGGTCATTTGAATGAGCAAAATAAAACAAACAAGCAAACTGTAAAACACTGTGTGAATTCAGTATATTTTCTGCCTGACACAGAGGTACTTGTGAGTCTGAGATCTCATTATGTTGTCTTTAGCTTTGTGACTTTGGGTTTTTTATGAAAGAAACAGGTTTTGAAACCAACAAAACACGCAACATTAAGTAAGTATGAAGTTTTACCAATATTTTTCAAAAATTTAGACTGAAAACCAATGCAGGTCCAGATCATCATGTTTGTTCTGCAGAGGAATTAGGGCGTTACATTTCATCTAATCTTGACAAAATTAAGTAACCTGAGGAGGAAAATTCAGTTTCACTGAATTATTTAAAACATGACTTTATTTGTATTTGTTTTAGCAACATTTTAAGCCAAACTGGAGACTTTAATAGGTTGAGCGATCCACACAATACTGAAATCAGCTCCAACCAGGAAAATTTGACCTTATCTGTGTTTCTTAATTAGTGCCTATATTTCACTTGTATGCATTATTTTGTGAACCCAATACAGCAATAATAATTTTTCAACCTGTGAGGATAATATAATTCAGTCTACAAAACCTCAGCGTTAGTTTAAGTCTGACAGTAAAACACTTTACACTGATAAGTAACATGATCTTACTATGTTTCATGCATTTTAACTAACAACTTTAGCAGTGAGCGAGTGAGCTTGTTCAAACTTCAGAAAGTGATTTTTGAAATTTCAGTCATTTGATAAGGGCTTATCACATACACTTTATTACCTATATCACCTCCCCTGATGCTGAGATGCTCCTCCTCTTGCAGGATTGTTGCTTTGATCCAGAAACACTGATCTTCCAGAATCCAATCAAGAGCTGTGACAATCTCTTCTTTTGAGCGTTACTCTGTCTTTGTAGAGACACTGAATGTGTCTCCAATTTCTAAAAGTTAATATTTCCAGTAATGCTGTAGGATTTATCTGTGTATTTCATTGCAAACTTTGTTTTTTAGCATGCGTGGTTGAGTATAAAAGTAGTGTTTTCAAATGAAAATACACAATCTTTGCCTTGTCATTTAATGTTAACAGAAAATAAAAACTGCTGGTAATGTTCAACCATTAAGAAATGTTTAGCATCCTTCTTCTACAAAGCTCTACCTTTAGTTCAGAGTCCATTAAAAAAGTCCTTACGCCTTACCGGGCTGTTTTCAGGCATATGTTTCTGCGTTGGTGCTCATATTTGGTCCTGGTTCCTGAAATGGAAATGCAGGTGGAGAAAAGCTACTCCATAAAACTACCCTGGTTCCTGAAAGGTTCCTGCAGTGGAATCATTCCTAAAGCTAGTTCAGAATTGTGAAATGGCAGGAAAATAATATGGGATGTTCACATTTTTAGAAATACAACAATGACTAGAATAACTTTTTGCTGCAGTTACAGCATGTAGACAATATGTGTCTACCAGCTTTTGCCTCTAAAGATGAATTGTTCGCCCATTGTTTGCTAAATAGATCAAGCTCAGCTGGCTGAGATGGAGATGATCTGTGAACAGGAATTTTCAAATCTTAACATAAATTCCTAATTAGATTTAGGTCTAAACTTTAAATGGCATGCTTTGATTTGAACTACTATATTGTAGCTGTAGCTGGATGTTTTGGTTTGTTGCGCTGCTGGAAGGAGAATCCATTCATCATGCCATTAACTCTGACTAGCTTCTCCGCAACATGATGCTGCCAACACCATGTTTCACTGTAGGGTTGGTGTGTATTCATGATTATGTGCACCGCTCTTTTTTTTTCCCCACATAGTGTTTTACATGTTGGCAAAAAGGTGACATTTTGTGTCCATCTGATCAGAACTCTTTCTTTTTTGCTGTCCCTACTTGATTTGTTTTTCTTTCGACAGTGGCTGATTGATTAATTAAATGACATGCAGCTGAATTTTTACTTATTTATTCTATAATTTTTCAAAGTCAAGTAGTATCACCGTTTTCTATTTGGGTACAGGAAGCTGAGTATAAATAAGTTGCACACTTTCAGATTTGTATTTGTAACATTTTTGAAAATCATGCCGAATTTTCCTTCCACTTCAGAATTGGTTGTCACTTTGTTTTGGCCTACCACATCATTTACTAATAAAATATGTTAAGGTTTGTGCCTCTGATAAGACAGAATGTGAAAAAGTGGAAGAGGTAGGAATACTTAAAAAAAAAAATTATGTGTCAAACATTCCAACAAACAGTCTTGTAACGGGTCTGAAAGACAAGATTTGCGTTTGTGTGAACTCCTCCGACACGTTGTCCTGGAGTGTCTAAGTTATGCAGCTGGTGAAAGTCAACCAAGCTACATTACATAAACACCGATCATAGGATCTAGGTGAAACCCTGAAACAGAGCGGTACGCTAATGTGCAAAGGTTAAAATAAAGTTTCACAGTTTTGAAGTTTTAGTTGCAGTAAAGCATAGAAAATAATAATAATTCCTTGGCTGATTAAAACGTCTCACGTAACTGTTTAAGGGGTCAAAGTACGTATATTTGTGAATATTACGTATAGGGAGAATGTGTAGGACCTTTCTTAAATTTAACCAAAAGGAAAAATTCACCTCTGTTTAAAGAAACTGAAATATTGCTATCAGACTTCATAGGACACAATCAGTCACTAATGTGGAGGAACCCTTTAGACTTTTTATGACCCTGTGGTATTTCTTTTAGCAACACCCTTAGGAAAAACATAACTTGCCAAGAATAGGAAAAGGTTGCTCCCTACACTACATCCTTGATCCAACTACTGGCAGTCAAATATCACAAGAGTTTCTCTAGAATGTTAAGGTTTTGGAATACTGATTCTTTAGTTATGCATTTAAATGACCATCTGGTGTTTGCTCAGCATCTGACTAGGGAGGACATTCAGTTTGAGCTGAAAAAATCCCAGATATGTTAGGTGGAAATATTCAACTAAATCTTCTATTTACACAATAAAGATGTCCACGTTCTCTTCAGATGACAATAAATCACTCACTGTGTTTAAAGCAATGTCTAATAGCCAAAACATGTTTGCAAAGTCCTGATCTTTTTCTTTTTTTTTTGCAAATTAATGATGTAAAAGGTCTGCAACTTAAAACCTGAGGAGATAGTTTAACTCAAGTACAAAACTAATTTCTTTGTCTCTTTTAAGTTTATTAAATCAAACTATCAAAGTAAAGTCATGTTAAAAAGGAATTTGTTTTCTGTCAGTTTTAGGCCTTTAACACATGAATAATTTGGCCTGTACCGGGTTCTGAAATTATTTAAATCTAAGTGTACAAAACCACATATTGCACATATAGGGGTTGGACAATGAAACTGAAACACCTGTCATTTTAATGTGGGAGGTTTCATGGCTAAATTGGACCAGCCTGGTAGCCAGTCTTCATTGATTGCACATTGCACCAGTAAGAGCAGAGTGTGAAGGTTCAATTAGCAGGGTAAGAGCACAGTTTTGCTCAAAATATTGAAATGCAAACAACATTATGGGTGACATACCAGAGTTCAAAAGAGGACAAATTGTTGGTGCACATCTTGCTGGCGCATCTGTGACCAAGACAGCAAGTCTTTGTGATGTATCAAGAGCCACGGTATCCAGGGTGATGTTAGCATACCACCAAGAAGGACGAACCACATCCAACAGGATTAACTGTGGACGCAAGAGGAAGCTGTCTGAAAGGGATGTTCAAGTGCTAACCCGGATTGTATCCAAAAAACATAAAACCACGGCTGCCCAAATCACGACAGAATTAAATGTGCACCTCAACTCTCCTGTTTCCACCAGAACTGTCCGTCCGGAGCTCCACAGGGTCAATATACACGGCTGGGCTGCTATAGCCAAACCTTTGGTCACTCATGCCAATGTCAAACGTCAGTTCCAATGGTGCAAGGAGCGCAAATCTTGGGCTGTGGACAATGTGAAACATGTATTGTTCTCTGATGAGTCCACCTTTACTGTTTTCCCCACATCCGGGAGAGTTACGGTGTGGAGAAGCCCCAAAGAAGCGTACCACCCAGACTGTGCATGCCCAGAGTGAAGCATGGGGGTGGATCAGTGATGGTTTGGGCTGCCATATCATGGCATTCTCTTGGCCCAATACTTGTGCTAGATGGGCACGTCACTGCCAAGGACTACCGAACCATTCTTGAGGACCATGTGCATCCAATGGTTCAAACATTGTATCCTGAAGGTGGTGCCGTGTATCAGGATGACAATGCACCAATACACACAGCAAGACTGGTGAAAGATTGGTTTGATGAACTTGAAAGTGAAGTTGAACATCTCCCATGGCCTGCACAGTCACCAGATCTAAATATTATTGAGCCACTTTGGGGTGTTTTGGAGGAGCGAGTCAGGAAACGTTTTCCTCCACCAGTATCACGTAGTGACCTGGCCACTATCCTGCAAGAAGAATGGCTTAAAATCCCTCTGACCACTGTGCAGGACTTGTATATGTCATTCCCAAGACTAATTGACGCTGTTTTGGCCTCAAAAGGAGGCCCTACACCATACTAATAAATTATTGTTGTCTAAAACCAGGTGTTTCAGTTTCATTGTCCAACCCCTGTATTTCCACAATGTTATTCAACAAAACATGCCATTTAAAGCTTTATGTAAAGCCTGGCTTCTAAAGGCAGTTTAGGGTCTAAAGGGGGCATTTTAAACTTTGTTCAAATTATTTGTACTGTTTAATTTAAAATTACTTATGTAGACATGCATAAGCCAAAGTTCACCAAGTTAGTTATGGCTTAAATAAAAATTGTAAATTGAGTACGACTTCTACTAATAGGAAACCTACTATATAATTCTATTCAAATAATTTCCACAATTTTAAACTAAAGTACAGTTCATTATTTTCATAATTAAAATGAACACATTTCCTTAAAAAGTCCATACAAATTGGTTACCTATTAAGCTTTTCAAAGAATAGAAACACTTTTATAATTTGTCTCATAATTTTCAAGGTCTAAAACTTAAGGGGAAATTTCTGATCTTTTAAAGTTTACTTTTTTGAAGTAGTCTGCAGTAGCCAGTATATTACCTGCAGTTTAAAGAACCAGGTAAAAACTTTCATGAAACCGTCAATATAACAATTCCTCAGGAGCCAAGTTTTAAAACTTAAAACCTTCAGAACAGTATAATTTAATGCCTTCTTGCATTTTTTTTTTTACAATAAAGACATTCGAAGCAGTTAATGGAATTGAATTACTAAAAATTAAACTTAACAAAAAGTGGGACTTATTGATTGTTCTGCTGTATGGTCAGGCTGACAACAATAAAATTACACAAATCTATGCTGGGAATAGAAGCTAAAAGCATTGCTAAGCATCTTATGCATTTAAATACTATAGAAACACATTCAATTTTACAGGTTGCACAGTGCCAAGACTGATAAGTGATTTGATATATTATACAAATCATAAGAAGTTTATTAAGGCTGCAGTTCGGATTTTGAGTTGTGGGTATGTAAGAAATGTCTGACTTTGTAAGTTGAAATTTTGACGAATGGGAATGTTTCATTTTCATTTTCTGACTTAGAATTTCGAAAAAAATAAAATAAATTACAGATACTTTGTCCAACTCTTCACTAAAGATTAAAAACAAAAATGTGAAAGACAAAGAATGTACATCAGTTTGTGATCATTCTTTTTTTAAGCTTTCCCAGTTGTTAAAAATCCCTATCTGGTCACATTTCTGTTCTGTTTTTCACTTAGTTACGTCCTGTGGAACCTCTTCCTGCAGGTCACATAAAACAACACACAATGATTGGTAAGTGATCAGAGTATATACAGTATTAATAGTAAAAGCACTTCCTGAATTTTTTCATGTTATGTCACATTACAACCACAAAGGGAGAATGTTGTGGAGGCGTTTAAAGCAGAGTTAGGCTACAATATCCAAAGCTATAAATATCTCATAGAGCTCTGGTCTGTCCATCATCTCTCATCAGCTCTGGTCACATGAGAATCACACTGAAGCTTTTGGCCCACATGAAGAACTGTATGTATGGGGGAAGATAAACACTGTCACCATGAACATAAAATGCCAATAAATACACTGAAGTTTTATGGCTTTAACATTACAAAATGTGAAAAAGCACAAGGGGCATGACTGCTTTTGCAAGGCACTGTGAGTCATCAATCATCGGATACCAGCAGAACCTGCAGATGGTCACTGGCCTGGCCTGTGTTCTTCCTGTCTGGTTTTTGTGCATTTGATATATAGCTTTCATTTCTAGCTTCTGGTATCCGAAGAATTCTCCATCCAACAACATTACTTTTGTTTCTTTCAGAAAATACAGCGGCAAAAAGAACAATGTGTATTACAGTCCTTCTTTTTTAAAACAAGGAATCATTTTTCTTTCCTGGTCAACAACCGACTGAGACCAGGGGACAGAATAAATGTGCAACCACAATGCAACATAACTTAGAATATCATCTCACTAGAAAAAAGGACGGATTTGTTTTCCCAAGCCCTACTGACAACCCACAGATCCTTCCCTTTCTCCCACTGAAACTCTTTCTCTGTGTTTTCCATATGGCTGCTGGTGAGTTTCATGTTCACAACAAGGTCATCAACTATTCTGACTGTGGTTAGGGATCATTTGTTTGCCATTGGTCTGTTTCCATTGGCAACGTGCTTTAGAACCTGCCACTGTGGAGACTATTCAAAGGAGGTAAAGTGAACAAAGACCTCAGGTGACGAGAAAGTCTACTAACATGGTTGCCTTTCCACCCCAGCAACTCCTATCTGACAGAAAACTTTTAGATAAAGCAGCCTCGCTTTCATTAGTGTTTGACAACAAGAGACAATGATCCATTCCTGTGCAGCAGTTTGCATTTTACAAGCTTGTTAAAGGGACAGCATCAGCGATAGGAGCAGCATTAACTCTGGTCAAACTGAATGTTTGTGCAGACTCTTTTTTAAAAGACAGAATACGTAGTGTTCATTGTGCCATTAAAGCACACTGAGAATTGATCGACCATTTTACCCAAGCTTAACTTGCCGAACACTGCAGGAAAAACCTTTAAATGTGTTTCACCATGTGCACATAATAAAGAATTGATTACCTGGCTAAGCAATACAAATACAAAACATTCAAACAAATGAGAAAATCAAGCAATAGCCTAGACAACATTTCCAAATATTGACATGCCTTACAGAAAGTTAAAATGAATGTATTTTTATATTGCTGAGCTGGAACATCCTGTTTGTCTGACCATAAGGACCCACAATGAGGCTGCAGAGGGAAGGCAGACTTCAGAGTTCAAAAGAAATACTGGAATCTCGGTGGATGGGATGCAGCCTTAAAAATTAAAGCTTAACAAACTGAAGTTTCCATGCGCATTGACTGTATTATTGCTAAATGAATCGTAATTTATACAAAAATATTGTCCACTGCATTTTACCCTTTTCTTGAATCAGAATAGTTTTACTAATTTAGGTGTTCCTGCAAAAGTGAAAAATAGATCAAACAGTCGATTATCACATTTTAGCAACCAATGTTTAACTAGAGCAAATTCTTAAAAAAGAAATTAAATTAAAGAAAATATTTTTAAAAGTATATATTCAAAAAAGTCAAATACTATCTTGATATGCAAGAAATTTTGAATTAGAGATAAATAACAGATAGAGGATGAGCCATAAAACTAATAGTTTCTGTAATACAGGTGTGATGCAGTCGTTCTCACAAATGGGGCTGTGACTAGTGATGCTCCAATCAATCAACAGAGATCAGAATCACTTTTCATTATTTGGCTCTGATCAGTGATCAGGTCAGATACTTTCTCTATTGATTAAATGTATCAAAACTGAGAGGCTCCCCCATTTCACGTCAAAAAACCTATCAACACTGTTCTAGTGTCAAACTTTGGCTGACAAAACTGTTGGATTTCTCCAAAAATGCATTGATTTTATTCGTTTTTTTGTTAATGTTTTCAAGTACCTGTATTCGAAAGCTCGGTGACTTAATATGAGCGTTTCTACCCCAAGCAGAAACCTCTTTCTGTGAATAGTAATTCAAAAGCAATTGAAACTAACTGTTAAAATATTTGATATAAAAAAATTGATTTTCAGAATTTAACAGTGAGGTTTCCGTGAAAAAAAAAAATCCAACAGAATGAATTTTTGTTTCATCCCACAGTGTTAATTGTGTTTTCAGTAATATTAATTTCAATTGTAGAACAAAGATCTTTTGCTAAGAAAAAATTCTGAACATTTTTGTGGTGAATATTCTGCTTTGGTCACTGATTTTTTTAATGTTTTGTGATAAACATAGGGACATAAATGACTTTAAAGTTATGCATTATGGTCTTCAGTGTTTTTTCTTCTTGTTTGAAAAGAATTTTATTTTGAAGGTCTAATCCGGTCACAGGGGTTTCTTAGTTGGTGTGAGCTTGGCGGGGAGGACTTCACAGCTGCTGGGTTGTGCCGTGAGTTTGTGTACATGTGTGAGTATGTGTATTGTCCGTTTGTTGTAACAGCTTGTCTTTAGTTGTTCAACCTTCAGAGAGGCAAGTTATTTCCTCCAAGACAGAGTCGGTAAGTGGGAATTTTCTAAGATGTTGTTTTGGAAAGCTTAACAGCATCATGGAGACTTTGTTAATCTTGTAACAGCGACGGGAAAGGTTCGATCATTTTTGACGGGAAATGTTGGCTGTTCAGGTGCCATTTATGCTACCCTGCAGCGTTCGGGCCGGATTTGAGTCGCGCGGAAGCCGTTTAAATATCGGGACACGCGCTACTTACAGGTGTGTCTCTTCACTGCAGGGAATATTGAAAATTAGCCGACAGCATCCACACTGGCCCAGCTAAAGTACTAAATGGAAACACTTATATTAAGTCTGCTTTTAAACAACATTTAAAAATAGATCTCACTTTAATAATGGATTTTTTTGTGTGTGATATGTATTATGTCAAAATATGCATGAAGCCCAACATCAGGATGACAACTCTTTTAGAAGAACAAACAGTAGATTGATACATTTTTTTTTTTTTTTACAATTATGATTGTTTTCATTTATGGAAAAAAAAAATACAGACATTCAATTCTGTTTTATTTATATAGCGCAAATTCACAACACATGTCGTCTCAAGGCACTTTACAAAGTCTTTTCAATCAAATCACAGATTTTAAGTCATTCCAATTAATCCTAACTATCAAACAACGCAGTCGGATTCAGTTTATTATTCATATTGGTTGGTGAGCATGTAGCGACAGTGGCCAGTCGCTTGCATTGACTTTGCAGCAATCCCTCATACTGAGCATGCATGTAGCGACAGTGGAGAGGAAACTCCCTTTTAACAGGAAGAAACCTCCAGCAGAACCAGGCTCAGTGTGAGCAGCCATCTGCCACGACCGACTGGGGGTTTGACAGAACAGAGCACAGACACAAAAAGAACAAAGACCCAGGAGTACTTTTTATGGGAAAGAAAAATAAAACGTAAATGGTTTTAGCTCGTTTAGTGGCTTCTTCTAGGAGATAAAGACAGCTAAGCAGATGAACTCTGAGCCAGTTTTCAAGGTCAGAGTCTGAAAGAGAGCACATACAGTTAGTCACAGTAGAAGCTCAGCCAGTAGCTATGTCTAGGAGAGAGATAGGGTTAAACACTGAAAGACAGGGCCACGTGTATCTTCGGTAGAGGGTGAGCATAAGTTGTTGGCAGCAGAAGCTTGGACGATTCCCCCTCCAGGAAGGTACCACAGCTAAACACAGAGTCAGGCCAGGTGTTGCTTCTAGGAAGACAAAAAACAGAGAGGGAGCATAGAGTTAAAAGCTGAAATAACAGCAAATAAAGCAAAATTGGAGAGTAGTATGAGAATGTAGCAGAGAGAGTGAAAGTGGT
This sequence comes from Girardinichthys multiradiatus, assembly GCF_021462225.1. Lineage (NCBI taxonomy): Eukaryota > Metazoa > Chordata > Actinopteri > Cyprinodontiformes > Goodeidae > Girardinichthys > Girardinichthys multiradiatus. The sequence goes on along the minus strand of NC_061813.1, from coordinate 9,048,864 downwards.
CATTATGTCCTCCAGCAGCCTAAACCTATAGCAGCATAACTACAGAGATAGCTCAGGATAAACTAAGCCACTCTAACTATAAGCTTTATCAAAAAGGAAAGTTTTAAGCCTAGCCTTAAAAGTAGACAGGGTGTCTGCCTCACGGACCAAAACCGGGAGCTGATTCCACAGCATTAGTTATGCATTATGGTCTTCAGTGTTTTTTCTTCTTGTTTGAAAAGAATTTTATTTTGAAGGTCTAATCCGGTCACAGGGGTTTCTTAGTTGGTGTGAGCTTGGCGGGGAGGACTTCACAGCTGCTGGGTTGTGCCGTGAGTTTGTGTACATGTGTGAGTATGTGTATTGTCCGTTTGTTGTAACAGCTTGTCTTTAGTTGTTCAACCTTCAGAGAGGCAAGTTATTTCCTCCAAGACAGAGTCGGTAAGTGGGAATTTTCTAAGATGTTGTTTTGGAAAGCTTAACAGCATCATGGAGACTTTGTTAACCTTGTAACAGCGACGGGAAAGGTTCGATCATTTTTGACGGGAAATGTTGGCTGTTCAGGTGCCATTTATGCTACCCTGCAGCGTTCGGACCGGATTTGAGTCGCGCGGAAGCCGTTTAAATATCGGGACACGCGCTACTTACAGGTGTGTCTCTTCACTGCAGGGAATATTGAAAATTAGCCGACAGCATCCACACTGGCCCAGCTAAAGTACTAAATGGAAACACTTATATTAAGTCTGCTTTTAAACAACATTTAAAAATAGATCTCACTTTAATAATGGATTTTTTTGTGTGTGATATGTATTATGTCAAAATATGCATGAAGCCCAACATCAGGATGACAACTCTTTTAGAAGAACAAACAGTAGATTGATACATTTTTTTTTTTTTTTACAATTATGATTGTTTTCATTTATGGAAAAAAAAATACAGACATTCAATTCTGTTTTATTTATATAGCGCAAATTCACAACACATGTCGTCTCAAGGCACTTTACAAAGTCTTTTCAATCAAATCACAGATTTTAAGTCATTCCAATTAATCCTAACTATCAAACAACGCAGTCGGATTCAGTTTATTATTCATATTGGTTGGTGAGCATGTAGCGACAGTGGCCAGTCGCTTGCATTGACTTTGCAGCAATCCCTCATACTGAGCATGCATGTAGCGACAGTGGAGAGGAAACTCCCTTTTAACAGGAAGAAACCTCCAGCAGAACCAGGCTCAGTGTGAGCGGCCATCTGCCACGACCGACTGGGAGTTTGACAGAACAGAGCACAGACACAAAAAGAACAAAGACCCAGGAGTACTTTTTATGGGAAAGAAAAATAAAACGTAAATGGTTTTAGCTCGTTTAGTGGCTTCTTCTAGGAGATAAAGACAGCTAAGCAGATGAACTCTGAGCCAGTTTTCAAGGTCAGAGTCTGAAAGAGAGCACATACAGTTAGTCACAGTAGAAGCTCAGCCAGTAGCTATGTCTAGGAGAGAGATAGGGTTAAACACTGAAAGACAGGGCCACGTGTATCTTCGGTAGAGGGTGAGCATAAGTTGTTGGCAGCAGAAGCTTGGACGATGCCCCCTCCAGGAAGGTACCACAGCTAAACACAGAGTCAGGCCAGGTGTTGCTTCTAGGAAGACAAAAAACAGAGAGGGAGCATAGAGTTAAAAGCTGAAATAACAGCAAATAAAGCAAAATTGGAGAGTAGTATGAGAATGTAGCAGAGAGAGTGAAAGTGGTCATTATGTCCTCCAGCAGCCTAAACCTATAGCAGCATAACTACAGAGATAGCTCAGGATAAACTAAGCCACTCTAACTATAAGCTTTATCAAAAAGGAAAGTTTTAAGCCTAGCCTTAAAAGTAGACAGGGTGTCTGCCTCACGGACTAAAACTGGGAGCTGGTTCCACTGGAAAGGAGCCTGATAACTAAAGGATCTGCCTCCTATTCTACTTCTAAATACTCTAGGAACCACCAGTAAACCTGCAGTCTGAGAACGAAGTGCTCTGTTAGGAACATATGGAACAATCAGATCTCTGATGTATGATGGAGCTAGATCATTAAGGGCTTTATATGTGAGGAGGAGAATTTTAAATTGTATTCTGGATTTAACAGGGAGCCAATGAAGGGAAGCTAAAATAGGAGAAATATGATCTCTCTTTTTAATTTTCATCAGAACTCTTGCTGCAGGATTTTGAATCAGCTGAAGGCTTTTAACTGCATTTTGTGGACATCCTGATAGTAACAAATTACAATAGTCCAGCCTTGAAGTAACAAATGCGTGGAATAGGTTTTCAATGTAACTCCTGGATAGGATATTTCTAATTTTGGCAATGTTCCGGAGATGAAAGAAGGAAATCCTAGAAACCTGTTTATGACATGATACTACAGTTTTATTTGGAAGCCAGACTATGCATTGCAGCTTTGCAAAAAGATACCTCCAAACAAAAAATATATGTATACTTGCATGTCAAATATTGTAGATCAGTCTGCAGTTCAGTGTACCTTCAGACCTTAATGAGCTGCAGCACAGAAAGCATGGCTGCTACAAGAGAGCTGTCAGCTAAAACAATGTTGCAATGATATATATTATTGAATTAATTCCCTAAGAAGAAAAATGTTAATGGATTCTGGCAAAGGATGTTGGCTGTTTCCACTCAGAGGTGTGTGAAATTTAAAAAAATATAAAGTTGGAAAGAGGAACATTAAGGGAGACCAAAGAAGTGTCGGCATGTAAAAATCGAAGCAATGTTCCCTGTTCATAAAAATTGTCCAAAAGAAATTAAACTCAGATGGGGAAGAAAAATGAGACGTTTGACTGATATTCAATAAATGGGATTTACAAAATGTAGATTGTTATTAATACCTACACAGAAGAAAATGTGGTTCCAGTTGGCTAAAGAAATAGTCCTGGACGTTAAATGATTGGGTCAAATGGGACTCAGTGACTATAGTCTCTATAGTATCTGAACCTATTTTGGCCAAGCAGATAATGCTGATGAAATGTTTGTTTGGCTGTAGGGGTGCACAGTATATATTCCAAATGTATTGTTATTACAGTACCATTATTATCAATATGCATATCACAAAGAACTACCTGAATGCAGTAAGTGTTAGATCATTTATTTGTTATGTATTCAGGCTGTCTATGCTTGTAAAATATTTGGTGACACTTGTTTAATGTAGATATCAATGTTTGTAGTTGAGATGGAAATAATGGATTAAATATCTTTTTTTTCCCCCAGTAACTGGATAGACTACTCTATCTATGTGTGCCTTAAAGCCAAAGCAGAAAGTGGACACGTTTTAATTACTTATATTTATAAATTTCTCACTACATATCGATATTGCAACATTCAACAATAAAATTTCATGTCTTCCTAGTATGGTTGCCTACTTGGGGTCAAGCTTCAACTGAAAAAACTATGAAACTCCAATTCGAAGCTGATCTGAATCGGCATTGAAGGATCAGTACTTTAAGTAGCTTGTAAATGTGCTGTACACAATAGCCGGTTATAATGTATAAAATATGAAGATGCAGGCCAGATTGTATTAAAGCATGTACTAGGTATGGCCTGCATATCACATCATTGCATTGCTTGCCAAAGTTCTTACATTAGATATGTTTTACAAAAACGTTTCCCGCTCTCATAACAAGGTACTTTTAATAGTTTTTTTTCTACCTTTTTCCTCTTGTTTGGCAGGTAGTCTGGGTTTAACTCGCTGCCAAAATAAATAACCCATTGGTAATTAGGAAGCCTACTGTGTGTTCTTTCTCTACTTATTCTGGAAGTGCACAAGGAAGCTAATCAACAGCCGTTTCTCCTTCCCCAATCCCCTAATGATTTAAGGTCAGTGAGCCGAGAGGGATCGCTTGATCATCCTAATCGCCACAAAGTAAGCTCCGCCTGCCTAAGTACATGACATTTGTACTGTTCTTTACACTTTTTTTTCCTTAAAACCTTTATCCTAATAAATTCAGTGTGACAGACAACAGTTTCAATTTCCCTTAATAGGTCAGATTTTATATGATCTGCTGAGAATACTGATGCATTTTTCATAAATATCAATTGGAAACATTCATTTTTTCATGTTCTGTTTTTTTGTGTCCACTTTAAGTTACAGTTAAGGTCTAGTCAAAGCTTAAGCAACTATGTAATGATGGAGAAAAATTGTGTGCACAGGTCATCTGTAAGTGGCAGTGTAATGATTGGACAGGGGGGCGAGCCCGCACTCTTTACCTTTACTCTGAAAGGAGGGGTTTGTGAATATGCACAAAACGATCAATATCTGTCACATCTCCTAATGCCAAATCAGCTCCCCTCCGCTTGCCATGTCGAACCCAGTTTTTGTTGAGAGATTCCCCACAAATTCATGTTAAAATGATAGACAAACAGCAAGCATATTTGTAGACGGAAATAATCTGTCATGTTATTGTCACAGCGAACATTAAGTAGAAATGGCCAATGGGGCGAGTTGCAGGAGAAAAGGAGTGCTGTGCTCTGAACTGGCTTTCCAACGGCTATGTTATCAATTAAATTTGTTTACAGTCGCTTCATTTCTTCTTATCAGAACAGTAATCATTCTCAGCCCATTCCTGTTCGTAAAGGACCCAGTTTAAGAGCATGTTGTAAATACCACCTCTGCTCTGGTAGACAACATGCTGTTTGTTTACATTGGGAAACATAAATAAAAATGATCAATTAAAATAAAGTCTGTAAACATAAGGAACTTTACGGCGAAACACATGCAAAGCGCTGATCTCATCTCTCATAAATTACTACAAATGATAACATAACAATCCTGGTCGTTATGTGGCTCATACCCCCGCCCCCCTCCCAGTCTGTCTTTGAAAAAAAGTCCTTATGTTATCCAAACTGTAGTTCACATCAGTGTTTATGTTTAGCAGAAATCAGTTATACTGCCCTTGCTGGCGACCTACTTCCCTTTTTCTGTTGTATATTCTTTTTTTTTAAACCAAACCACTAACTGCAGCTAGTGTGGAAATCTTATTCTGTGTTTCTGTGTTTCAGAAACACAGAAAATATTTGAAAAAGGCTGAGATGAAACTTTTTTAAATGTCTCCACTACTGTAAAAATAATTGAGAAATGATTATCATTATTTGTGGAGGTTTCGCTGACATTGACACCTCTACATGGCAGGGGCAAAAAGCATCACGGCGCCTGCCGAGAGATGCATTACTACTGCCTCGGTGTAGTGTTAGAAGCATCATCTTACTACAGGTGTGGTTTAAAAAATAAATTATCAATACTAATCAAATATTTTTTGAAGATTAATACCCGTCTAGTCCCCAAGTGATTAAAAATGCCGAAAAGGTCAGGGAGAACCTTATACAGGTCCTTCTCAAAATATTAGCATATTGTGATAAAGTTCATTATTTTCCATAATGTAATGATGAAAATTTAACATTCATATATTTTAGATTCATTGCACACTAACTGAAATATTTCAGGTCTTTTATTGTCTTAATACGGATGATTTTGGCATACAGCTCATGAAAACCCCAAATTCCTATCTCACAAAATTAGCATATTTTATCCGACCAATAAAAGAAAAGTGTTTTTAATACAAAAAACGTCAACCTTCAAATAATCATGTACAGTTATGCACTCAATACTTGGTCGGGAATCCCTTTTGCAGAAATGACTGCTTCAATGCGGCGTGGCATGGAGGCAATCAGCCTGTGGCACTGCTGAGGTCTTATGGAGGCCCAGGATGCTTCGATAGCGGCCTTTAGCTCATCCAGAGTGTTGGGTCTTGAGTCTCTCAACGTTCTCTTCACAATATCCCACAGATTCTCTATGGGGTTCAGGTCAGGAGAGTTGGCAGGCCAATTGAGCACAGTGATACCATGGTCAGTAAACCATTTACCAGTGGTTTTGGCACTGTGAGCAGGTGCCAGGTCGTGCTGAAAAATGAAATCTTCATCTCCATAAAGCTTTTCAGCAGATGGAAGCATGAAGTGCTCCAAAATCTCCTGATAGCTAGCTGCATTGACCCTGCCCTTGATAAAACACAGTGGACCAACACCAGCAGCTGACACGGCACCCCAGACCATCACTGACTGTGGGTACTTGACACTGGACTTCTGGCATTTTGGCATTTCCTTCTCCCCAGTCTTCCTCCAGACTCTGGCACCTTGATTTCCGAATGACGTGCAGAATTTGCTTTCATCCGAAAAAGGTACTTTGGACCACTGAGCAACAGTCCAGTGCTGCTTCTCTGTAGCCCAGGTCAGGCGCTTCTGCCGCTGTTTCTGGTTCAAAAGTGGCTTGACCTGGGGAATGCGGCACCTGTAGCCCATTTCCTGCACACGCCTGTGCACGGTGGCTCTGGATGTTTCTACTCCAGACTCAGTCCACTGCTTCCGCAGGTCCCCCAAGGTCTGGAATCGGCCCTTCTCCACAATCTTCCTCAGGGTCCGGTCACCTCTTCTCGTTGTGCAGCGTTTTCTGCCACACTTTTTCCTTCCCACAGACTTCCCACTGAGGTGCCTTGATACAGCACTCTGGGAACAGCCTATTCGTTCAGAAATTTCTTTCTGTGTCTTACCCTCTTGCTTGAGAGTGTCAATAGTGGCCTTCTGGACAGCAGTCAGGTCGGCAGTCTTACCCATGATTGGGGTTTTGAGTGATGAACCAGGCTGGGAGTTTTAAAGGCCTCAGGAATCTTTTGCAGGTGTTTAGAGTTAACTCGTTGATTCAGATGATTAGGTTCATCGCTCGTTTAGAGACCCTTTTAATGATATGCTAATTTTGTGATATAGGAATTTTGGGTTTTCATGAGCTGTATGCCAAAATCATCCGTATTAAGACAATAAAAGACCTGAAATATTTCAGTTAGTGTGCCATGAATCTAAAATATATGAATGTTAAATTTTCATCATTACATTATGGAAAATAATGAACTTTATCACAATATGCTAATATTTTGAGAAGGACCTGTACACAACTACAGTTGCCTCCATTGTGTTTGGCAGACAAATCTTTAAATTGTAAGTAAGCAGTTTGAGCTACTTTTAATAGGGATTGTCATTTTTATGATTTTTCATCCACCCTGTACCTCAGCTAAAACCTAAGCCCCGATCGTTAGTTGGAATTGAACTGACCGAGCTCCTTGATAGGAAAATATACAAACAAACACGTCTGTGTTAGATTACTCCCTCTTCAGAAACAATCATTTTTACTCTGGGGACAACGGAGTCGTCCTGAGATGGGATGGATGAGGTTTTATGAGGTTTAGCTCCATGTAAGATGTTAACATTGTCTAATAAGAATTATTAAGTAGCTTCAGGTTACATTCTTTTTCCTATTTGAACATTTTATAAATAAGCAGATTTGTTGTTGCGACATGCTTGCTTGTGTACTCTAATTTCTGAGTAGAAAAGTTTGAGTATTTTTGGTTTGAACCAACAGCTGGCAAGATTTAATTCTTATGAGCTGTGTGTATGACCCTCCTCATGATTCTCAATACGTGGTGTTGTCAGGGTGGATCCACTGCAGAGTGCTGAATTACGGCACATTTTATTGAGTGTTCCCATGGACTCCACCTTATGTGTTCCAGAGTGAAGGCTAGCAGCAGAGGTTGGTTACATAAGCCTGCTGGGTGTTGCATCATTACTTTGGGACCCTGGTTCATAGAGCTGTGGTTGCTCCCCCCACAGATTCCTTCTTCCTTTTGGATAAGTCTGCTCTACTGGGAGACATTTCTCAGTTCTACCAGAGAAATAATACTCCACCTGTAACATCACTAGAAGTTTTGTTTTTAGCCTATCAGAGTTTGTTGCAGCTAACTTGGGTGGGCTTGGTTGTTATGACATCAGACAACATATCAAACTGGAATGATTTACAGATTTACACTCCTCAAAATCAACCCCACCTCTGGTACTCAACACTAGTAAATCATCCAACCAAAATATCAGAAATACGCATGCAAAACTTTGTGGGCCAGGGTTGATTTGCATCTAGATGTCATTTTCAGAACATTTAGAGTAACTGTTTCTGCATTTTGGTATTACTGGGATCTGGAATCTTTTAAGAGTTCCACAGTGAAATATAAAAAGCAAGGAATAGTTTGCTTTTATGTGGTTGAGTCTTTTCTTCAGTCTACATTCATCATGTTGCAATCACTTCTTATAGAAAATGTATTGTTTTTTGCCCTACATGAAACCCCTCAGATCTGCTCATTTCAGTGTGTTTATTCTTAGTTCCACTCTTAAATCTTAATGTGCATTCCTTAAATATCTAATTAAAGTAAACAACAGTAAACAGTTTCACGTGTTGGTCAGAATCACAGTTTCAAGTTCCAACAGTCTGAATTGCACAGTCGTTCAACACTTAACCTAACCTAAAGTCAAGAAAGTATCTGGTAAGTTTCAAACAAATAAAAATTTATTAAATATTCTGCTTTACATGATGTGCATCAGCCTACCTTTAGGTTTTCTTTGTGAGTCATCATCCCCTGCAGGTAATGTTTCTTCAGATTTACATAGGTATTAAAATTACATTTAAGTATTTTTAACAATTCCCATGTTTTGCATGTATATTCCAGTTGTTGAGTACAGTAGGTATGAGGGTACTGCACTAAGAAAAAAAAAGTTAAGCAGCCTAAAGGAATACTTTGATTCAAATATATCTAGTTCACATAGGGACCAGTAATAGGTGTGAAAGTGTGTGCTGACACATCTGGAGCTGGCACTAGAAGGCACTATTAGTGGCAGCTAGCTAGTTTTCGTAGTATCACCAGACACAGAGCATATCTCATTTATCTATCATCTATCTCATTAGCTAGCATTACCAGCAACTGATGAGTTGTATAGGGGTCGCATTCTGGGTTTGCTTTAGACCAAGTGGTCTTTATTGTTTAATTTCAAAAATAAATGAAAAAAAACTGTATATCTTCTGTGGGGGATGTTGAGGCAGAGGCTCTTCTCAGATGTAGAAGATTAATTAAGCAGTTAAGAAGAGAGCAGCTTTAGTTTCATCTTTTGATGCCCAATCAGTGCAGCTCCTTGATCAGTACTAAGGCCTGTCCAGTAGTAGTTTTTCCATGGTAATGTACTGTTAACCTCCATCTCCAATACTCCACACCACATGAGTCTTCACTTAACCAGTTCAACCAGCTGGGCTACCCTCAGCTTTTGTTCATGTAGCACCTCCTCCACAGAAAGCTGTTGACCATCCTCTATTGAAGCCCATCTTTCTTTTTTTTTTTTTTTTACTAAAACCAAATAAAAAACCTTCAACTTAGCACATGGAACTAAAAATATTTATTTTTTTGGAGCAAGACCGATCACAGGTGCGCAGCAATTCTTAAGCCATTCTGAGACTGTTTGAGGTATTGTGTTTTTAGCAATACTAACCTCATACCATTTTAGCCTGCCATATTTAAGAACATAAAGATATATGCATAATATATCTTATAACGGATAAAACAAACCCCCAAAAAAACAAACCCAGAGAGCAAAGTGTACCGGAGTCAGATTCCTTGTTTTTATGTACAAACTTGGCAATAAAGCTGATTCTGATTCTTCTGATTCTGATCTGGACAACAGCCCACGTCACCGGTCATGTCAGTACAACTGGCATCATCCACACTATGGGTTCATCACCATATGCATTAGGGATGGGTACCGAATTCCGTACTTTTTATAGGTACCAACCTAATTCCATCGGTAGTACCGATTCACGTAAAATCAAACGGTACCATGTTTCGGTACCTAAACGCATCATTGTGACACTGAGGGAGTGGAAGAGTGGGTGATTTTCCATGCGGGACATGAACTCAGCATTGTACGCACAAGAGGGTAATGACGTCAGTAACCGCTGGTACCGTCAACAAAGCAAGCATGGCTGATAGAAAGCGCACGATAGTATGTCTCCACTTTTCAAAATGCGATGCAGATTACGCTCGCTGCAATATTTGTGATGCAATGTGCAAGGCCAGCGGCGAGAATACTTCTAATCTGAGGAAGCACCTGCAGCGTTTCCCCTATCACTATTCAAGGGGGTCGCCCCGCCAACCAGACCGCCACCCCCCCCCTCACTCCCCAACATGATCACAGCATATAGTAATAGTATGTTTTAACCATTAATGTCATTTGTTTTCTGTCTCTGCGTCGTCGCTACTCTACGTTCTATGGCCAAACTTGACAAAAGCTGGACGAAAACACACTCCTCATACTCTGTCACCAACGCTGACGCTGAAACACGGAGTTATGTGCGCTCGCACGCAGGTGTACGGAGAAAATGCCGCTAAAACCTAGAAAGCAGGCAAGGATATCTGTGGTTTAAAAAAGCGCCAAATTTAGTTGTGATGGCAGCACTTCCTGGAAAGAGACAGACACAGATAAAAGATGTGACAGAGACACAGAGAAAGATGGAGAAATAAGAAATATGGAGGGACAGTTAAGGATAAAAGAAAAAAAGATATAGACATAATATATAAATACAGTAGGTAGAAAATAAACATTTCAGAATTTTTTTTCTGGTAAGAATGTTCTGTCGAACATGTAGACAGCTTAAACATGCTGCAGTCAGAGGAAACCATGGGCCCAGCCATTTATATATTCTTCTGAGTGTGTGTGTGTTTGTGTATGTGTATATACACTGACCTGGTTAAGCACAAGATTTTTGTCAAGGCTGAGGAGACAATTTTCATCAGCCTCAGATCTACGGCTACAACTCATTCAGCACCGTTGGCACACCTGCATTTGTTAGCGACTTGTCTGCAGCCAGCAACATGGCTGGGTTTTACAGTGCCTTGCGAAAGTATTCGGCCCCCTTGAACTGGTCAACCTCTTGCCACATTTCAGGCTTCAAACATAAAGATATAAAATTCAAATTTTTTGTGAAGAATCAACAACAAGTGGGACACAATTGTGAAGTGGAATTAAATTTATTGGATGTGTCAAACGTTTTTAACAAATAAAAAACTGAAAAGTGGGGCGTGCAATATTATTCAGCCCACTTGCGTTAATACTTTGTAGCGCCACCCTTTGCTGCAATTACAGCTGCAAGTCACTTGGGGTTTGTCTCTATCAGTTTTGCACATCGAGAGACTGAAATTCTTGCCCATTCTTCCTTACAAAACAGCTCGAGCTCAGTGAGGTTGGATGGAGAGCGTTCGTGAACAGCAGTCTTCAGCTCTTTCCACAGATTCTCAATTGGATTTAAGTCTGGACTTTGACTTGGCCATTCCAACACCTGGATACGTTTATTTGTGAACCATTCCATTGTAGATTTGGCTTTATGTTTTGGATCATTGTCTTGTTGGAAGATAAATCTCCGTCCCAGTCTCAGGTCTCTTGCAGACTCCAACAGGTTTTCTTCCAGAATGGTCCTGTATTTGGCCCCATCCATCTTCCCATCAATTGTGACCATCTTCCCTGTCCCTCCTGACGGAAAGCAGGCCCAAACCATGATGCTGCCACCACCATGTTTGACAGTGGGGATGTTGTGTTCAGTGTGATGAGCTGTGTTGCTTTTACACCAAACATATCGTTTTGCATTGTGGCCAAACAGTTCGATTTTGGTTTCATCTGACCAGAGCACCTTCTTCAACTTGTTTGGTGAGTCTCCCAGGTGGCTTGTGGCAAACTTTAAACGAGACTTTTTATGGATATCTTTGAGAAATGGCTTCCTTCTTGCCACTCTTCCATAAAGGCCAGATTTGTGCAGTGTATGACTGATTGTTCTATGGACAGACTCTCACCTCAGCTGTAGATCTCTGCAGTTCATCCAGAGTGATCATGGGCCTCTTGACTGCAACTCTGATCAGTCTTCTCCTTGTTCGAGATGAAAGTTTAGAGGTGCGGCCGGGTCTTGGTAGATTTGCAGTGGTCTGATACTCCTTCCATTTCAATATGATTGCTTGCACAGTGCTCCTTGGGATGTTTAAAGCTTGGGAAATCTTTTTGTATCCAAATCCGGCTGTAAACTTCTCCACAACAGTATCTCGGACCTGCCTGGTGTGTTCCTTGGTCTTCATGATGCTCTCTGTGCTTTGAATAGAACCCTGAGACTATCACAGAGCAGGTGCATTTATACGGAGAATTGATTACACACAGGTGGATTCTATTTACAATCATCAGTCATTTGGGACAACATTGGATTATTCAGAGATCCTCACTGAACTTCTGGAGTGAGTTTGCTGCACTGAAAGTAAAGGGGCCGAATAATATTGCACGCCCCACTTTTCAGTTTTTTATTTGTTAAAAAAGTTTGACACATCCAATAAATTTCATTCCACTTCACGATTGTGTCCCACTTGTTGTTGATTCTTCAGAAAAAATTAGATTTTTATGTCTTTATGTTGAAGCCTGAAATGTGGCAAGAGGTTGACCAGTTTAAGGGGGCCGAGTACGTTCGCAAGGCACTGTAATTTGTGCATTACATTGTGTAGTCAGTTAAGGGTTTTAATGTTGAAGAAATGTTTGAAACAACTTAGATGTTACAATACAAACAACTGGATGTTGTTTTGATATATTCATTAAAGTTTACATATTGAGAAATAAATATGTTAAATTGAAAATTTTTGAGATTTTATTATTAAACGAATTAACATTTATTACCACATAAACGCACACAAAAGCACCGAAAACCGATACCGTTGAGTTCCGGTATCGATTCCCAGGTACCGAGTATCGGTACGATATGGGTTCAGATGTCAAAGGTACCCATCCATGCATATGCATCCATAATATGCATAGGCTGTTATTAACATCAGTTTTGTCTGCTTTATGTGTTGCCTTTACCAGGAGGCATAGACTTCTAAGTGACAATGTATCATATCCAGTGATGCATTTCTGTTCTACATTACCATAGGTGACCATTGCCAAAGGAAGAGGATCATTCCTGTGTGCATGATGTGAAAAACAATAGGTTATAACTTCAGAAGACCCTAATGGCATAATGTTATGTTAGTGAAATCCTGTGTTATATGTTTTATTCCTCCCGTAACAGCACCCTGGACAGTCTTTCAGGTTGAAGTCCTGAGTGACCAGACCCACCACGTGATCTTTCCCCAAGCTGAACATGAGTGGGACGAGACGATAACTTTGGTCTGTTGCCCATCTACTGGAGCTTAATAACTAGTTACAAGTGCTGTTGGCCAATTGTATGATTGTTTCACAGATGTGCACTGTGTGTATTTTGGCCTCATTGAAACAAGATTCTCATAGCTGTATTGCCTAATTTTAAAGCTTCTAAGTAACATTATTGTTGGTGGTGTATATCTTTACTAAGACTTGGGCAAGATATTGAGATGGCGATATCTTCCTAATGAGTACCGTTTTTAAATTTACAGTGGTAGTACAGTGGAAGAATTGCTTTGGGCCCTATTATTTACACACTACATATGTTGTTCTTCTAAGAAAGTGTTAAACATATCTTATAGCATTTCTTATTGCATGGGAATACCATTTACTTGAAAATGGAGTTATGTTTGGCTGATGGCATTAATAACTGTGTTCTAATATAAGTAAACCAAAACCCCTCACTGCCACTGACAAATGCCCCGCTGTTAGCATCATATGTCTTTTCAAATATTCGAAAGATTAGATCTGAGCAGCTGCTGTGTTGAAACAATTGGCAGTGTGTTGCCAAGAACCCATAAACACATCCAAAGACTGAAGTGGCCCAATTGTGTCAGTGAATGCTTTAGTTTAGCCCCTGATGAACCTTTACCAGCCTGTTTCCTCACATTCATGAGATTATTTGTATCATTTGGGTTCTCTTGTTACACCCCTTCCTAGATTAGAGAGAGACTTGTTATGGTAGTCCTTTTAAGGAATGTGTCATCTTTTGGAATATTTCCTCATTTTATTCCCAACGAGTTTCCATTGTTTTCCTGCATAGTTTGGCTTAGGTATTTACTACCACATTGAAGTAATTGTAACTAACAGGTTTGTGACTTTGTGGTATTTTGTGAGGTTCTAAAAATTGCAAGAATCACTGGTTTATGTTGAATTGTATTGGGTACTTGTTAGAAAAAAAAATTAAATGGTGACAGAATGTTCTTAACTATAAGTCTACCATGACTGGCTAACCGCTAGCTGCTATCTACGCTAAACTAAATACCTGACCTGAATAATATGACATTGAGATTTTTTAAAACCCAGATTGAGATTTAAGAAATCTCTATCTTATCTTATCTCATCTTATCTCATCAATTTATTTTCAGAACTTTTTTGGTGTTAGAACCATGTTACAATTGGGCGAGTGTAAAAATCACAATACATACTTTCCTCTGTACGGGTTCTTCCAAAAGTGTTACAGAAATCTTGAACTCAGCTAATGAGACCATTCATGTTTTCTCATTATCTGGGTGTGTCATTACACGTTGGTTACTAACTTCATTTGTGTAATTGCTTTGTGAGACATGGCCAGTTTGTCTGGCTCATTTGTAAAAAGAAGATCCACCTCACAGATTCTCTTTGCCACCATGTTGAGGGACTCACCGTAACATGGACACGTTGTGGTTCTCTACACCCTGCTTTGTATTTGTTAGCGAAAGATTTCGATTTGGCTCCTGAATTTGCAAAAAGGAGATTTGTAAATGGGAGATCATAGTTGTTTCAAAACTGACATTTGAAAATGTGTTTGCTTAGTCACATCTGTAAGGAAATCTGATATTTCAGACATGTACTGGAAAGAGAAAAGCCCCACCCATTTGGACATTTACTAGGCTGAATCAGCCATTAAAAAAAAACAGATGGAAGAACAGTCTAAGACAACATGAGAGATGGACACAGCTAATGGGGTGAAGTCACAGCGTGTTCCCAGGTGGTTCCAGAGAGCCCTGCTTTCCTCATGTCTAAAGAGTTACAACAGATCAGAAGAGGTTTATGAGTTAGAAAGGAGTCGTATCAAGTTGCCACGGTGTGACTGTGTTGAGCTGTTAGAAATGCATGAGCTCACACCTACACCTGGTCCTGCTCATCATTGTTCTTGTTCCGTTGCCACCCGAAGTGCTTTGGACTGTCCTTACATATGAGGGTGAAGGGTTAGCATGTAGGATATTTGAGATTGCAGGAGTGCATGGTGGTGTGGATAACCTTGATGTTACTGTTGCCCAAATCACTCAGTGATATGTATTTGTCTTCCACATCTGTGCGCTCTCGTTCTGATTGAAATACTCTGGTTCTTACTTCATTTGGAAGTGTTGGCCACATTTGTTCAAATGTTCCTTTTCACAAAATTCTTTCCAAAGAGTCGATCTCATTGTTTTTCCTGCAATATCTGGTATATGCTAGTCATTTAGATAGAACCAAACCCTTCATAGGTGTTCTCCTTTTGTATTAAGTCCCACAATAACCACATTAAAACTTGCTGAAGTCAAGTTTTAAACCACATAAGTGTAAAGTTTATGCACATATTAACATTCATAGAAGAAACAATCAATCTGCAATGGATTGGCGACCTGTCCAGGGTGTACCCTGCATCTCACCTTGGACTGCTGGAGATAGGCACCAGTTCCCCTGTAACCCACTATGGAATAAGTGGTATAGAAGATGAATGAATGAAGTAGAAACATGGGTAATATTTAGGGTTTGTCATCAGTTCTTGAAGTCTTGGACTGGTCAGTCCATTTGACAAGTTTAATTCAGAAATAATTTATTTATCCCAAATGGAAGTTGGGCATAGTTCCAATACATAGAACACAACTAATGTGCTGCACAGAGAGTTTAGAGATTTTGATAATTTTCAAATCTTGTCCCTAGTTGGGTTTTGCATATTCAACACTACAATATTCAAATGACCAACTAGGTAAACTACTAAATTATACGATAGTTGTTCAAATATCGATATTTTGATATAATCCATACTAAAATTGAATTAAATGAATCAAACATACTCATTTGCATCAAAATTGATACAAACTGACCCATTTACATTTGCCCAAATTGGCGGTCTTCTTCCAGCAACAGCGCTGCCATATTAGAGACACTTAGCCCCTCCCCTTTTTTCTGTCTCACATGACCAAAGCAAAGTTTCTAACTCTAACATGGCAAGTACATCCAGAAATAAAACATATGCGACCCTCTTTAGTTGACAAAGCAAATAAAGGCATTAATCGGAGGTACTTTCCCCATGAGGCAGACAGAAAAAAACAAAATGCCGAAAACGGACACATGCTAGCTGCACTAATGGTACAAGCTGCTGACGCTACAACACAACAGTGAAGTAGTAAACCTCCCAGACAACATAGGCTAACCCTATTTGTTTAAATATTAGCTTCAAAGACACAGACAGCCCAATGACGGTGCTCTGTCGATCTTGGCTCAAGATTTGCTTCCAAGGTGCGAAGTTCCACACAATGCAACACTCCATTCTACTGTGGAACAAATCAACACAGGAAAATGCTGATCAGCTGACTGCTCAGTTGGCTACTCAACTCAGCCCCCTCAGGGTTACCTTTGGTCTCTGTGCTGCTTCTCCGATTAATGCCCTCCTTGCCTGGTCTGTGAGTTTTGGTGGGTGGCCCTCTCTTGTTTGTTGTAGTACCATATGCTTTCCATTGGAAGATGATTGATTTGATGGTGCTCCGGGGATTATCAAAGATTTGAATATTTTTGTCCCTATTCTGACTTGTACTTCTCAACAACTTTGTCCCTGACTTGTTTGGAGAGCTCCTTGACCTTCCTGGTGTCATGCCTCTTGGTTAGTAGAGTTGCAGCCTCTGTGGCCTTTCAGAAAAGGTGTTCATACTGACAGATCATGTGACACTTAGACAGCACACAGGTGGACTTCATTTCACTAATTATGTGACTTTAAAGGTAATTAGTTGCAAAAGAACTTCATACCAATCGGATGGAATTACATATGGGTTGGATTGTTACAAAATATGTACAATATACCTATTTTACCTGCATGCTGATTCTAATATAGATTTGAGTTATTTTTGCTCATTCATTGATTGCCTCTGTCCCAGGTTTTTTGTTTTGTTTTTTTGCTAGTGAGTTTTTTCATGTCACTGATGCGCTTTACAGTTTTATTCTTGGCTCTGTAACAGTGTGACAACATTACACCCAGTATATTTTATTTGTACCCCATATAGTTTCAGAGGGAGGAGACAACGTAGTATTTATCTCCTGGTAGACCCAGAATCTGTTTTTTTCTGTTTGTTAGTTACGACTGTTGAACCTCAGCCATGTGAAAAAGTAGTTCTGTCTCTGAGCTTTTTCTTTATAAATTTGTTTTTGCCCCTCTGAGTCATCAGTTCTAATGGAATAAATAAAAAAGGCTTCTATCCCATTTCTTTTCCTTTCCTTTTTTTTATGCTTGTTAGGATAGATTCCCAATACCGTCTATTGTGGCTGTATTGTCCATTGGTGTTGGAAACACACCAGGACTACGTCACCTGGCTGTGATTCTAGTGACCCACTCTCAGATGCCAGCATGTTTCAATCTGTTTTCCCCGTTATTTCCTTACTGGGACAGCACTAGTGACACCATCAAACCCAGCCCTTGGTTTTGTGGGTTGTGGTCACTGGTGAGCCGCCTGTCGCCTCCATTCCGATCATGTGACTCCCAAGTCTGTGCAGCCTTCATTCGGTCAGTCTTTGTGTCCTCTTTTTCATTCACTAAGATCTTCTCTATCACTTTTTCCTTTCCATTGTTCAGGTGAATTACTACTGTTCACATTAAATAATCCATTCTACAGAAGAAAAACAGGAAGCAAGCGCACAATGAAAGGTACAGTTAGTTCTACTTTTTTCCACACTTTGTCCTATCATTTAGTATTTTTAAGTCTCAGTCAACTTTTTTTTTTTTTTTTTCACTCATAATGCATGTTGGAAGCCAGTTTTTTTTTTTTTTTTTGCTTCCTGTAGTTGCCTTGGCAGCAGGCTTTAGCATAGTGGGAGATGGGGTCTGCTTAGTGTAACGGTTATTTTGCTGATGTTAAGCAGACATGTGGGTCAGAGCAGAATAGAAAGATGGTGGTGAGACCAGCAGGGGCTGATAAAATATCTGGAGTTGGAGGGCTGGAGGTGTCTTTTGATGGCTGCTGTCAAGAGAACCTTGTGATGTGAATGTGACTTCTTTGAGAAATATTAACTTTTTGTAAATTTTCTAACAATTTTTTAGAATTGACTTTATTCCATTATTACTCACACACATTATTCAAATTCTCTTTGTGCTACTTTTAACCTTTCTTCACCTCCAACCTCCTTATCTGCACTTTTTGAAACTGCTATCTACTTGTCCACTGTTTATTTGTGGGTAGAGAATGTCACCTGATCTCCTGTAAGCTACAGAGTTGATCATGGTAGATCTGGGCCTGTACTTTTTGTGTTTTCAGTCAGTATGACAGAAGAGGAGATTGTGGAGTGCTACGCAAGAGACAATAGCTTTGATCAATCAGGCTCATCTGGATAGTTATCATGCCCTTTTGAAGAACAAAGCAGTGTTGGATAACCTTTAAGGCTAAATACAACTGTGATTAAACTAGGGATGCCCTTTTTTGTCCCAGATACTAGACATGCACCAACCTCTGGTCAATGATCAAATATTGGATATAGTTTTTTAAAATCTTTTTGTCAAACACATCAACACTTTCATTTTATTTTTTTAAACTCATCTACCAACCGCATGTAGTTTAATTTACTTTTTTGCGTGCAGTAAACAATGTGGTAAAGATACTTGACATATGTTGATAGGGATGATCTTTATAATTTCATAAATTTCTGTTGTATTCAAAGCTTATACCTCTATCAAGGAACCTGTGTCACATTTTTTCCTTTGTGATATAGTCCTTTAGAAAAAATTTGCAATTGAAAACGGCAGGTCAAAACTGAAAGACACAGTATGTCTGATTGCACACACACAGCTATGCTGTTTAAGAACATGTCTTTCTTCTGCTGACTGTTTTCACTTGGATCAGTTTGATGTTGTGCTAGGCTAACGCTAGCAGACTTTTACTCAGTTTTGATGTGCCTTGTTGATAATTCTGCTCATAATGTATTATATTGCTGTTCTATTACTGCCCAGATTTGTTTGATCAACCGAATAACATGCACAGTTGACTCTGCACATATGGATATTTATGCATATTTGGGACATTTAAAATGAACGTACAAAAAAGAATAAGTTACTTTAATTTAATTTAATTTTTTAGGGATAATTTTTCACTCGCAACACGAGTTTGATAAACATCTGAAAAACATTTAAAAGCAATAAAATTGATCTCGATTGTTTTTAAATTGGATTGTATACCTAATATATTCCTATTCAGGCTGCCAAGCTTCTCATGCATTCTATGATATTCTACTCTATAAGACTTTCATTTGAATACAGTTGTGTGAGCCGCAGAGCTTGCTGGTGGTGTGGCTGACTTAAAATCCCAAGCAGTAAACCACCAACAGGTTTCACAGTTGAGTTAGTCAGGAATTGTACCAATTTCTCAAAAATGCCTTGATTGGAACCCCAGTGTGATAATTGGAACTGATCGGGACATCCCTGCTTTTAGCAAATACTAAAGTTTAGACTAGATATAATCATGTCAGGCCATTTTGATTATGCAAGGGTTTATAACTCAATGTTCTCCAACAAAAAAAGACAGCAAACTGATGGAGAAAATCAGACTCGTGTTGGCATTACTTCTTGATGGCTGGAAATCGACTGCTAGAAACATGAGAATGCTCCACGTGTTTCACAGAGCATGCCTTTTGAAGCTGAAGCTGTGGAGTATGAGTTTGCCTGCATGGTTGAAAGTTCTCAAAGAATCCTGTAGTGGTACACACATTTCCAGTTTTCATTGTTGTGATCTTTCTGCAAATGTTTATGGAAAAACAGGAGTAAAGATCTACGCTCGCAGTTTTGTTATGCTGACGGTGTAGAGTGGTCCAAGCATGTAAGTAATCAGCATTCAACTCTTTTAAACTAGGGGTTGAATTAAAATCACACTGTTAGTCAGGGTGTTGCTTTCTTTGGAAGAGCTAATGTTTCTCAAGCACCAATTAGCTCTGTAGTGACTGAACCCTGCTGCTTTCAGTGCCTGGCACTTTGCCTGCTGCTGCTGTGTGCATCAGCTGAAAGATCATGAAGCTGTTTTTAGTTTACCTTTTCACAGAGCCATAACTGTACCAGCTCTGTCGCACTTGGTAGGATGATTTTAAGAAATGAAGAATAAAAAGGCAAGAGTGTGGCCTTTTTATTTTGTTGTTCCTTGTTGTCAACACTAGGTGGGGCTGTTGGCTAGAAAGCTCCAAGCTAAAGTGGTAGTTTGTCTTCAACACTGATACTTTAGTTCTGGAACCCAAAAGCCTAAAACACAAGTAGTGACCTTTTTCCAAACATGGTTTTTGCCTCATCCTTTCTATATACCCCCTTAACATGACTGGTTGTGTTCCTTATCTTCTCCCATAGCCCCTCTGTCCTTTGTTTAGTGGTCAGATGAAACTAAGGCTCTTCCTTATCTTTAGGTCTTTGTCTGTTTAACTCTCTTCCTTCCTCCCTCCCGCATCTCTCCATTGTTCCAAATCCGTGTTTATGAACCTAGGCACATTATAATGAATGTGAGGTATGCCTAATAAGTTGTGTTTTATGCTTTTTGTGTTTTTGAACTGTACAAACTACTCATTTTGTTTTTTAAAGAATCTTTAAACTGTGTGGAATACTCCAGTCCTAGTTAGACAAGTCCACATATCTTTTTTAAGCTTGTCTAATTAAAATGTGGTCCTAATACAATTTTTTTCTCAAATAGCATGTTTAATAAACCTTAGATTTAACTTTTAAAGTATTTGAGATTCTGATCTTTATGTAAGCAATCCATTCCAGACTCATTAAGATCTGTAAAACAACTCTATACTTCAGTATGAATATGAATGTGATTTGCCATTTGCAGTAATCACTCAGTTCTCACTTCTTTTTTCTACAAAGTACCCCAAATGCTTCTATACAACAGTTTAAAACTGTGAGGGGCTGTTGTATGTGGTGTCAACCAGCCCAATAAAACTGTCTTTCTTTGTAGACTCTGTCAGTCCAATCTGACCAAATATTCTTGGAAATCATGGCATTCATGCCTATTTTTGCAGCAGAGTTAGAAATAAAGCGTATTGTATACCTAAAATATGCAAGATTAAACTCAGTTGGTTTATCTTCTTAATGAGGTTTGATTGATACATTTTTATCAAACAAAATACCCAGATCTTCAAACAGTTTGACCAATGTAATCTTCTTTATACCTGCCAACTGTTTTAGAAACATTTAGTTTGAGTCATGCATGCTTAAGCCAAGTGGCTATTTCTACCATGGCTTCAGTAAGTTTAGATGCCACTTGACCTTTGTTCTTACCATGTACATAGTTGACAGACATGGATACAGTTGGATATCTGCACTGTCACAGACTGAGTTCATGAATGTATAGGCTGATTTACAGTGGTCCAAGTATGGACCCTTGTGGGACCCCAGTAAGTGTCCAGCTGTAGAGAGTTGGGTATTTACTTTAACATTATGTCTGTCAGATAACAATTAATCCATTTAAAAACAGTCTGTCAAACGTTAACTTTGATACAGAGACAACAATGTTAAATTCTTTCCTTGGATCTAAAATCACTGTTCTTTGTCTAGAGATGTTTTAATTTTCTCAACCAAGTAGCATTTAGTGTGTCAGTGGAATGTTTAGGTCTATAGCCAAATTGCATCGAATGTAAAGAAAATGGACTAAGATGAGAAACTGTTGCTATAAAATCCATTTTCAGAAAAGCTACATGTGTTATTGTGGGTAGGAATGATATTGGCCTGTAATTGTGAATTTCTGTAATCTTACCAGATTTAAAGATAGGTGTAATTGTTGCTGACTTTCATGTGCTGGGAAAGTATCACTAGATATTGAAGCATTGACTAACTTATAAATGGAGCTTGCCAGAGGTTATTTCAGAGCATAAGTGAGTCCATAACATATATATCTTTAGCTCTAGGTACCTTAAGTAAATCAATTATTTTAACTCTTTAGATTCACAGATTAAATTGAATTGAACAGAAAAAAATTATTAAAATATTATCCCAATTTATGCATAGAATCATATGATTAACTTTTACCTAGGTTCTACAAAAGTGAATAAAAGTACATAAAAAATGCATCCCATTTGTTAATTTCTTTGTGAAGTGAAAAAAGTGAGTTTGGTTTTTATAGTATAGAATAAGCTGATTGATTCAACCATTGCTGATTGTTGAATCACTACTTCCTAGTTTTAAATAAGTTGAAATATTTGTTATATTTTTAGGTCTCCCTCTCCTTCAGCCTTATAAATTAGCTAAATGTGATTAACATGAAGTGGCTACTGATTTTAATGATTACAATGGGTAAAGGTTTAGTGTTAATATTTAATTTTGAAAGTTTAATACTAAAATGAAGGATGCATGATATATCAGCACTAAAGTCAGTATCGGGCGATGTTAATCGATTTTTAAAAGATTCCCAGATGTTAAACTGGGCTGATATTAACAACCAATGTTTATTTCCATCTTGTTACCGTTTGTGTGTGTGTGTTTCGGAAATGGGTGGGGGTTGGCCATGTGGTATTTGTTTGGGCGTGCGACAGTGATGCAGCAACAACAATCTGTTGTTGTACAACAGTTTCAGAAAGAGGATGCTCAGGGTTCTCCATAATGTTCCTCGTTTTATGAAGAATCTTTCCTGCACAATGATCTCCAGAGGTTCCAGAGGATTCCCCAGAACAGAGCCAGACTTCTTTATCAGCTTGTTGAGCTTTTTTAAGTCCCTGGCTCTGATGCTGCTTCCCCAGCAGATGATGACAGAAGAGATCACACTCTCCACAAGACTAACAATATTATTTACATGTAATAGAAGTATAAGAACAATATTAATATTGGATAACGATGTCAGGCCAAATTGTCCTCAACAAAAATGAAAATGTATTTGATTACAGTGCTAGTAAATACTTCTTTTATTGTTTTTTTTATTTTTTTTTACGTCCTTTCAATGATGTGTATCAGATGCTTTTTGGAGGGAGTCTTTTAAAATCACAAAAAGTGATTATAATACAAAAATATTGTTCCGTCTATATGCTCTGTTTTTCTTTAAGAGCAAAGTCTTTGAAGTATAGAAATTGTGAAAAAAGCTAAATTGATTTTCCTGTAAAAAAAAAAAAGAAAAAAAGTATACTCTTGCTGCCCACTGTAAAGATTATTCAGCGGCTTAAAATTTGAAATAGAAATCTATGAACCCACAGCCAAGCAAATTTAGGCTGTCGTGTTTTCGAATGTTGTTTTACTGTTAAATACATTTGTTTTTGACTTAAAATCTCCTAGAACCCATTAGCATTAATCTTATATTATGGTTTTCAAGGGTTCATATAAAGACAAGGTTTGTTAAGGAAACTTAACAAAGCAGTTAAATACAACTTTTTCCTACTTTGATTGACCTCATGCCTGTAACGTTCGTGACTTGATTGATCTTTCCTATAAAGTGGGAAAGCACCGCTCTAAATTTGTCATCTCCCATACCTCCCACCCCATGAGCTCATGCCTGCCTCAGATCTCCTCACAACATTTGTTCCCCCAATGGGGTCTTGCAGATAGAAAGTGGGTGGGGGGTGACAGAACTGTTGCATTTGTTGGTCTGTCTATTTGTCCCAGTAGTCCTGTCTAGCAAGCCTCTGGAGCTCTGACCTTTCAGTGGAAGACAAAACAAACCTGGAAAAACTTTGTCCATCACAACAACACTTAAGGCAGATATTTCATCAAGGTACGTGGCTTTGATTGAATAAAGTGGATTATATCTGGTGCTCCCTCTGCATCTGATGGTAGATTTATTGGAGCTTGACATATTTATTAGCATTTCCTTATAAACCCTGAGAGTTTTAGATTAATGATCAAAAATCCATGCCATGTAATCATGTTTGGATAAAAGTTCCATTCAAATAATTTTAAGAAACTTTTTTAATGTGTTTTGATTTTTTACAGTATCTGATTTTTAGATTGGAATGTCTTATTACATTAAAATATACATTGATATTTAAAGACCAAAAAGTGAGATTTGGATTTTGAGGCGTGACTGGGTGGGGAAACCACAACTGTTAATTGTGCTGCACCTGTTCTCACTCTGTCAGTAAAGGCTGACAGAACGCAAATAGAACGCTGCCTAACAGGGCAGCACACTGCAAATATTTCTACTCAAGTTTTTCCATTAATAAAGGTTGTGTCTACTTTATGACTCTTGAAAACTTGACTTTAAACAAACTTTGCCTTTTAAGTTCGTTTTAAGCTTCAAACGGGTAGTTTAATTTTTTTTTTCTAGGTGAGCCTCTGTGAGGTTGTTCTACAGATAGTTGGTAGCCTCAACCAACATAACTTTAAGGTGTTATTCAACTGAGAAAAAGGGATAAATTTAATTGTCTCTTGTGAAATGAAGACGGTTAATACCTGCTGGTATTGTTATATTGTTATATTGCTTATGTGATTGTTGTTGGAGTTGTTGCAAATTGCTAAACATAAATATGACTACGGCTCTGAGGATTTCTTCACTTCTCTACAAACACAAGGTGATCTGTTTGAGGCAGGTAAGGGAACTATTTCTGATAGCTTCACAGAACCTTACTTCAAAAAGTCTGAAATATCCCTTTTAAATACCAAACTCTATTACATTTTAGAACTTTAATGAGAAAAATATGTATGATTTGTGTCTTTTTCCTATTGTTGCATTAACTACTTGATCATTTTAGTTGCAGAATTACATAACAGTCATTAGTTGTTTTAGGAGAGCATGATTAAACTGAATGCTTTGTCCTATAAAGTTACTACTTTCTTGTTTTCTTACAATTTTTCATTTTAGTACCTTTGAATGATGTCATATTTTATTTATGCATTATGCAATACCAGTGTTTGTCACAGCTATTTCTCAAACCTTATTCTTATAGACCTCTGTTTTGTCAAATAAAGGGGAGCCAAATAATTTAGATGAGGTTTTGGAATTTTAGCTTAGAGATCAGAAGTGTCCATAATTCAGAAAAGGACTATTTTAACATTTGTGACGTTTAGTTCTGTTTAGTTGTAGAGCTCTGCTCTGTGCCTGTTTTTGTTTAAAAAACATGAAAAACAAATAGAAATTATTTTAGTTACTAAATCAGTTTTTTTTAATATTTTTGTCGCTAATGTTTTTGAATTTAAATTTTATTATTAGGCCTATAAAGGTTTGATTCAGTGTAAAGACATTCAGGTGATATTTAATTTTTCATTTAGTTTTCATTTTGGCAGGCATTGTCACACACTCTTGTAAATGTCATTTAAACAAAAAGCTCTTGAGTACCAGGTTTATTTTTACCATGTGCTCTAAATATACTCAAGCCCCAGTTCCCAGTGACTTAATTGGCTGAGGTCTGATCTGATTTCTGGCTCTGTAGGAGGAGATGAAGCACAGCAGAAATGTTGTATGACTTCACTCTGTTACACATCTTCACTGGTTCGCAGTGTCACTGACAGTTTTCTCAGCTGTTCTGAGCTCACTGTGTCAGACTCACTATGAATTGATTGGCTGTGACCCAGGACAACTATTGCTCAAGGTTTACGTAACATAAAAATACATTTATGTTACGTGAGGATAATTATTTAGCTGAACTTCTACCCTTGTACCTTATTTAACAGGTGAAATTGTTAAATGTCTATTTTTTAAGTGCAAAATATGTTTAAGTCTTACCTAAGGGCACCAGACCCAGGCAACATGACTGAACAGGCCTCACACTGTTGTTGAACAGTTTATTTTGATCTGGTTGTTCTCACATAAGCTGTATAGGTATAAAAAACACAGAATGTCATCTTTACATAGAATGTGTGTTTACCATTTTTTATTTCAGAATCAGGTTTATAATTAAACCTAATGTTATGGATTTTAGAATGCTCTGGGGGAAAATGACTAATGATGTTTCTTGGGAAGGTTTATGTAGTGCATGGGCAGAAATGTCCTTGGAAATCTATGGTAGGGGTCTTGTGCTGGAGCTCTCTCCCCTAACCATATGTGCTGTGTTTGTCACACATTTAATAACCGAGGTGTGTGCAGACCTTGGTATAGATGGTTCCCAAGGGTTCTGCTTGAATCACTCAAATGAGTGGTCTTTGACTTCAGGTGCATGGCATTCCTCTTGGGTCACATCATCACCAAGGAACAGATGGTGCTGTATTGGCACACCTGGTTGCCTATCAATGATTATTGTAGTTTTGGAAGTGTACAGACAGCTGACTGTCATGACCTTAGTGTTTGTTAATCTTTCAACAGAAGAGAGCATTACAGTAGCTAGGGCCAAGGGCCTAATTTAAGCTCTGTGGTGGGTATCAAAGCGCACTTCACAAGCTCATCATGCCATTCACTCTGTATGTCGGGAAAATGTTAATGAAGCATTAGTGTTTTCTCGGTATAATGAAAGTTAAATGTTTCTCGATGTCTTTGGAGTACATCTGTAAACTTTAAATAACTTGAGACAGTGATGAAAGCCAGTGGAATAATAAGTGTTGAAGAGCTAAGTTGGAACAGGCCTGTTGAGTAACCAGTTTTTAGGTCTCACAGGTATAAGGCTTGACTATTGTGTATCTGAAGGGTTGGCTTTAGATGGTGTATGACTTCAGCGATCATTGTTGAAGCATAAGCACAGTTTACATTAACTTTTGCTATCTTTGTAATAAACCTACCTACTTACGTACTTACGTACCTACCGACATACTACTCAAAAAGTCAGGGATATCATTAGTAGACAGGAACATGAGGTTCCTGTCTACTAATGATTGAAACCAGTATAATAAACCAATACAGACAGTTGTTTTCTTGTTTTTACCTTTTATAAAATAGATTTTCATACCAAGGGACACTTGAACCGTTGGCAGTCCACTCACTTGACTTTTTGATTCTAGCTGACATGAGGTTTTACGAAGATTTTGTGGCCGATATCTGATCAGAGTTTGTAAAGCTAAGAGCTGCCGATACCAATTTTAGCCAATTCAGATTTCTCTTTATAAACAAG
This sequence comes from Girardinichthys multiradiatus, assembly GCF_021462225.1. Classification (NCBI taxonomy): domain Eukaryota; kingdom Metazoa; phylum Chordata; class Actinopteri; order Cyprinodontiformes; family Goodeidae; genus Girardinichthys; species Girardinichthys multiradiatus. The sequence goes on along the minus strand of NC_061813.1, from coordinate 9,021,885 downwards.
TGAAAAACTGCCTAACAGCCCAAAATTACAGGACAGTCTCTATGCATTGCTGAAAATCTACCAATACAGTAAAGTCCAGGAAGTCATCAAATAAGTTGACCCTTACCTTTCAAAGCATGATCTGTGGCTACCAGAATTGGACTATTGCAAAGGAAAACATTGAGCAACATTGCTGTAATATGTTCAGGATCTTTCTGCTAATATGTAGCTCCTTGTTTTAGACACAGTTTACTTTCTAGAAGTTTGATACCATTTCTTCTGGCATGATTTTTTTCATCTCACTGATACTGAAAATACCTGGTGAGTTTCACTTAGTAACAACATCCACACCAAAGAGTGGTGCAGTCTGTATGACGTGGCTGTGCTCATGGATAGTGCATTTAGTGATGGCGATTTCTCGAATTAATTCTTTTACAGGTCAACTTTTATTGCCCCAACTTTTCACCTGTCGACTTACAATTTGCATATGTGTTCAATGTTTTATTCCTACATAGCTTAAAATTCAGGCTAACATATCGCAATACTGTTGCTGGATGGAAAGCTGACATCTCAGTTTCTTTTAATACTTACTTTGCTTTTTACAGTCTCTACTTCATTAACACTGAGCTCCTAACAACATTGGTGTTAAGGTTTCATTATATTTAGACCTGCTGTTTTCTAGTTCCTCAGCCATTTCTATGTCCACATGAAGTAATGAAATGATTGTTTTATGCTGCTCCATCTGTTTTGGAGTTAAATTTTATAGCGTGATAGCAGGAATGGCTACAGCTCCCCCTCATTAAACTTGGACCCAGTTTTGGTCTGAGTGCTTTCTTTTCATTTTGCTTTGTTTATAACCACTTTGCTAGCATTCACACCGGCTTTCTTCAATCAGTAGGACTTGCTGTCCTTGTTGAAATGGTTTGCTTGGACTTTGAGTATGTGTATTATGTGTAACTGGTTTGAAAGACTGGATACAACTTTTTTCTTGCCTTAGGCCAAGAAACAAATTAAGTAAAATTGTTAGTTTATGATGTTGAGTGTTGACCCAGCTTGTTTTTTGTGCTAAAGTAATTCCTTTTAAATGAATCACTACTCATGATCACATTTCTTATAACTTTTCCTAGACAGTTATTAACCTGTGTAAAAACCTGATAAATAAACTCTTGGAATATCATACTGTTTTAGCTTATTATGTGGTGGTGGTGTTCTAAGCAGTCTATTGTTGGTCTTTGGAGAAGAACAGCAGGGTTGCATTACTCCAGCAGCCTGTCTTGCTCTGTCTTGCTCTTCCTTGGCAGTCTCCCCGCTGCTAATAATGGGGTAGGAACTGACGGTGATTTCTAGGAATGACGTCATATCTGAGACATAGGAGTCACAGAGATGAACATTATGGATCAGTCAGACAACCAGGTGCTTGGCATGTATCAAAATACTAGTCTGAGTAACACTGACTGTGTTTCCTGCTGTGTAATCACAAATTGTGTCATTGAGCATTTTTCCATTCTTCAGTATTGATATCAAATAGATTGAATAGATCAAAATATTTAAAGGTATATTCAAGGCATACAAGGTTTGTGAACTGTTAAAACAAATATCTGACAGTTTTTGTACTTTAAAGTGCTCATGACATAAATTTTTTATGATAAAACCAAATACATTTATGGAAAAGAAACATTAATAAAATATTTCAAGTAAATTCATGCTGCTGAAGTGAACAGTTGTTGAGATATATGGACATACATTTCACTAAAATGGCATTTCCAGCCTATTTTGCACTCTTGTATGATATAAAAGGGGAACCCCGGCATGTAAACTGACTGCTGCTACAGTGGCTGACAACACAGACAGTAGTGAAGAATCTGATGTTTGTTGATATATTCAGTCACTTTCAGAGAGACTAAACAGAGTCAGAAAAAAGTCAGCTGTCATCAGATGAAAGAGCACAAGTGCTGCGATGTGTAGATTGGCTTACAATTCAACCAGAATCTATTTTTGCCAGATGCTAGAGCATGGCTGGAGTCAGTATGCATGGATCATACCGCACCACCAGGAAGCCGAACGAGCACAACATCCGGATTTTCAAAATAATTCACTAAAGACAGATCTAGATCTCCCTATATTAATAAATACAGCCATATATTTATATATACACGTGTATATATTAACAGTTGTTTACATTACATCAGTTACTGGGCTATATACATTAACTAAGGTATTCTAAACCAAACAACAAATATAGCTTCCCTGCACTCTGTGAAATCACCCATTGTAGAACAAAACATATGAAAATATCTGGATGCATAAAATGAATAGTGAAGCAGTTTAGCTGGTTTAACTTCTGCAGAATGAGTGGTTTTGGACTTCTTATCGCATTTATCATTGGCTTTTATTGTGCTATTTGCGTATGCTTCCTGGAGATCCTCCTGGCTTTCCAGCAGACCGGAGCGGCTCGGGTGTTTGACTTGCAAAACAATGAAATATGCCCACTTTGTGTCATATTTGTTTTTTATCACATCTTTAATCCTAATATAATGTCAATTACTGCACAAATTCTTCAATATCGAAATGTTTTCTTTCTGCATTTGTGGGAAGAACGTGTCAAACTTGTATTTCAGTGGTTTGGGACTAGACAATTGTTTGAAGTTAATAGAATTAACTTTTCATAAGAAATGAGAAAAAATATTTGTAAAGCTACCATTTTTGTCCCAAATGTCTTCTTTCCTTAGAGGGACCAATGATTTTAGATTGCCCATTTTGATCATCTTGATGTTTTGCATTTAAGCAGGCTAACACCTGGCTTTCCATTTTGCTCATTCACACCAGTTGTGACATGCCAGTTGTTTCTGTGATGTAGGTGAAAGGCGAAGGGGACAGAAAATAAATGACAGCAGCTGTCTTTGCAACTACAGTGACAAATGTATTTTCTCCATTGATATATTTACAATAAACAACTTTGCTTCCTGCTTTGATTCATTTAGATACTCTAAATTTGCCATTGCTGTCATTTATCTTTAACAAACACTGGACAAAACACATACTTTACAACTGAAAATATAGTTAAAACACGAATTATAATTTAAGATGCACTAATCAGACATTTGCTGGCTGATACTGATTCAGACAAGAACTGTTGTAGCTTGTTACTATTACAGCTCTAATGTATACAGAGATATTTAGCTTTGTCTTGTTAATTGTTAACAGGGTTAGAATGTAGAGTAAACACTATTGTATTTATCTATCCACAATATTTTGCCCACTGTATATAAAAACTAATATAGATTGATGTTGTTTTGTTACTTTTTCTTAGCAAGTTTGAAAACGGTTATGTTGACAGCTAATGCAAGCTTGGTAACTGTTTACAAGACTCATATGAGTCTATTGACATGGTATTTATTACATATTAGGAGTTAACAACAATGGTTGTATCAAATTCACAAAATAATTTTCTACTTAGCAGAGTTAATATTGATAATATTATTAGGCATCAGTAGCAAGTTTTTTTTTTTTTACACAGTTTGTTTTCTGTGAACCTCGAGTATAAATAAAATTTGTGGAAAATGCTAACCATGATAGTAAAGCATGAGTGTGAAAAGATATCTTTTAGTTGGCTGCAATCTGCCTTCTCTCCATTAGATGGCACAAAATCCTGTATTGCACAAAAACGGCTTATCAAACTATAATGAGCTGATTGAGAGGGAATCAGACCTGCCAACTCAAAGGTTTATGAAGCCTCCGAATTACGCTACATCTCCACACATGTGGCTTTACCATTTTACTGATTTATGACTAAAAATGTAATGATGCGATAAGCCTGATGTGTGTCTGTGCTTTTGAGGTAGTGCAGGTCCCTGACTGAGATTTACAGCCAGGGAACTTTGTCTGTGTAATCAGAAAAATGTGGTAGACTCTGTTCATGTTGGTCTTTCTGTCATCCTTGGCTTCAGCTAGCCGATTCATGTTGCAGTTGTCCATCCACTTGATCTGCTTTACATTATTCCCTGTGTGGTGGGAAAGACTTGATTACCTTCAGCTTGCTTTTGTTTCACCAGCAGCATCTGAGAAACTCTGTGCCAGCTTCTCCACAGTACCCTCTAACAACAGTGACAATTCTGCCACTGTAATGTAGTTTTAAAGGCAAGGGGTGTTTTTTTTTTTTTTGGTTTTCTTTGTGCATTCTTTTGAAGAACGGTCTAAGTAGGCAACACATAATGCCAGGGACTATTATTTTGTTGGGTAAAACTCTCAGTTGTCAATAATTACCTAATCACCCCTGTCTTTTTTGGCTTTTTTTTTTGAGTTTGTCCAGAAAGAACCAAACAGTTTGCATTTTATCATTACTCTGATACACAGAGCTCACATTCTGTTACTCTCATCACAGTTTGCAGGTTACCTCTTTCTTTCTCTGACTGTTTTGCTGTTTCTTCCTTTCCTGCTCTTCGCCCTTCCCACCATATCCTCCCATCTGCATGCTGTTTTTTCATTTGGTCCCTGCTGAGAGACGACTGGAATTTCTCATTTGACTGAGAGGGTCATTTGGACATTCTCCTTTTTTCTGCCTCCATGCTCTCTTCATTTCCACTCAGACCCTGCGCGCTGTCTTTTGCCTCCCCTTTCTGACGCTCTGCACTGTTTTTTTTTTTTTTGGCATTCTGCTTGCATGTGTGAGCCAAGGGAAGGCAGCACTCCCAAGAGACGCTCCAAACTGTCTGTTTCACACAGTTTTTTTTTCTCATTTCTGTTTCCGTGAGGCTCATTCTTAAGCATGCATGAAGACTGCCTTCAGTAGAAGAGAAAGATTCTACATTTCTTGCCCTGCCTAATGAGCTTACCCTTATCTGAGCAGCTTTCTGCCCTGCAGCTCATTGCTGTAGTGGGTGCTGGTTAGTGGGAGGAACAAGAATGGAAGAGTGGGTCTGAGAAGAGCCAGAGCTCCTGTTTGTCTACCAGGACCATCTCTGCCTGAGCCAGGACTGCGGCTGGGATGTTATCTCCCTCTCTATCCCTCTTTTTCTCTGTTTTCCCCGCCCTCTCCTCTGCCTCCCTCAAACACTACCTGACTCCCCCCTCTTTCTCTCTCACCGTCTGTCCCAAGCACTGACAAAGTAGCTGCATCACCTCTCTGCTCCTCTTTCTTCTTGGCTGTTCCTTCTCTTTCACTTCATTATTTGCTCGA